>NC_143503.1:25611125-25917000 GCF_051622355.1 Phaseolus vulgaris
AAGTAGTCATATATTTGTATGAGCTAATAGTAATATTTGTTAATTTTTTAAAGAAAGAATAATGTTACCATTTAAGTTTTTTCGAAAAATGTAAATGTTTTTGTTTTGAAAAATGTAAATAATTTTGTTTAAATGATATATTCATTTATAGAAGTTTCTTTTTTTTAAAGACAATTAAAATTCTAACTTTAGGGTGTTTGATAAAAAAAAATTATAACGAAACAGAGATTCTAAATTGTTAGATTTTTATTGTTTAATTTTTTATCTTTTAGTTTATTTTTTATAATAAATAAAATAATTTTGATGATTGGTTAAAAGTATGAGATAAAATAATTAAAATTTAGTTGAGAAAAAATATTTGATTAAGCAATATGAAAAATGGTTTTAATTAAGTATCTTTTAAAACTTTTGTTCAACAAAATTAATTAATTGATTATACTTTGCACGAAATACAAATTTTAATATTAAAATATAAATAAATATAACTAGATTATCAAAATAGGTTTAATTTTAAGTCATTTCAATGGGGGTGGTTTTATGAAATATAACTTAACATTTTCATATCCTAATTTATTACATCATATTCTTTTAATTTGTTTATCAATTTTTAAAAAAACCGCTTTAACTTAGATTTAAATTTCTTTATATTTATTTTATTATTTTGAATTTTTATGTTGATCTTTCCTTTTTTATCTTTGTATGCTGACAAGGCTCTCAATAAATAATGAATGACCATTGGCAATTGGGCCAACTACTTACCATAAATAACATTAATCATGACTTCCAATCACCCGCTGGCTGCTGCGAGTGCTCAGTTTTCAAACCTACACACACATATACACATATACATACATATATATATATATATATATATATTATATTTTATATTACTGTGTAAGAACATAAACCTGTAAGAACAAAAATACAAAGAGACTAATGTTATACGTGCATTTACTGCATTGCAGTGTCGGTGATCTTGGTGTACTTCAGTAACTCTTTGGTTGATCAATCAATATCCATATCCAAACAGAGGAAGGTATGCTAGAATTATCTTTGGCCATTTTGGCTGATGTATCTGTAACTGCTCTTTCTCATGGATTTTAATGTTTCTTTAGGGTAATCTCCTTTCATTCAGCGGTACACATAGCTCTGTTATCACTAATACAACCCTCATAATAAAACAGTTTAAGTAATGATATTTTAATATAAAAAATAGAACAAGAAATATGAAGTATTCACCTAAAAGGTGGTGGTTTAACTACATATTACTGGTATGAAGTCATTAACTTTGCATCGTGTTATATCCTTAAATTCATGTTTCATCATTCCAAAATCCATGCACTTCTTCATCTGATATTTCTCCTTTTTAAAGGAGTGTATTCAATTCTTTGACATAATAACAGATTCATTGCAAGATATTCATTGTGCTGGAGGCTAATGATTATGGCCTTGGTTGCTCGTGTTAAAGATATTGACTGTTGTATCCTACTAGCTGAGCCTGAGAATAAGCTATTACTATTAATCCATATTATGGCAGCATAACATTTTAAAATATATTAAAAACTTCCAATATCTCATACTCTAATAATTTACATGCCATTTTCTGCATTTTCGATCAATGGCTTTCTAATTATATATTCATACCCTTTATGTGCATAAGGTTTGAATTCGAGTGTGATTGGCCCACATAAACTAGTAATCAAACAAACAGTTGTTAACATGCTCTTTATTGTGGTTAAATTTCTAAAAACTGATAATATTCTTCACAGCAACATTTCTTGTGACTTTCTCCAATCATTAATGAGCGAGCATGTTGTCCCGATCATTAATGAGTGAACATGGGGTGAATTTTCTCACAAGTCTCATTTCATTAATCTTGTGGGTAAATTGATTTCGAAGAACGGGACAAAGAAAATCAAATTAAAATCATTATTTTTTATCAATAAAAAATTAAATTAAATTAAATGGGATATTTCGGTTATTCCAAACCTTATACATAACCCAAAAATCAAGATCTTCGGATTAACAATAACAAACCAGAAACAAAAAGATGCAGGCTTTTTGCTGCATAAAATGCAGACAAAAACAGCACCAAAAAGCACCCTGTCACTAGTAATCTACTATAAGAACACCATGCCAAGCCACTATCATTGACATTCCTTTGGCATCAGTTCACTTAAAAATCAAGGCTCTCACCCTCCACAGTGACAACGACCATATAACTTGCTTAAAACCAGAACCCTCCAACATAAACTACATAAGCTACCCATCCACCAGAAAAACCTTACACCCTTTCAGACCTTACATCAAATTGAAATCATGTTTGGTAGTCCTCATAATTGACAACTTTCACATCACATATGCAACCTTCCTTTAAAATTGTTGATATGATGACATTTAAAATTATATCTGAACATATTTTTTTATCAGCAAATAAATTTTGATATAACTATAGAATACAGAAAATTGATACTTAATGGCCATTTGACAGTTACTGTACAGGTGCATAGATTTTTCCTTGTGAATATATTTGACTGTGGAATCATGGGAAGGTTGTTTTAAAATCAAACGGTGAAGGTGTAACAGAGATATGTCTATTAACAAATAATACCTTGACACATGGTTATGAGTTCTGTATAAAGCGTATGGAGTAAGTTTCTCAGATTAGTTATAGGTTGAATTAATATATGATTTTTTATATATTTTGTTGTTTGGAACTTTGGGTTGAAATATATCTTAAATATTTTTGTTAATTATTTTTTTTGATGTTGATTGAAAAAAGCTATATTTATCTCTCTTTTTATATTGGGGTATAACTCTTAACTTTTAGCAATCTTTATAAATAAGCACCTGATTAACTCGCAACTCATACCATTTTAAACCTAACATTTTCTTCCTTTCAATGCCCTTGTTAATTCCCAGCACCTATGGATTACGCCCCCGATATTTTATGCCTGCACCTTCAACCCCTTGTAATTTCTTTGTTTCTTGTGATTTGTGGCTTTACTATCATGAAAGCCTTGAGATATGACCTACTTGAGAAGCCTAAACTGCCTCCTGGTCCTAAACCCTGGCCTATAGTTGGTAGCCTTCCTCAAATGCTTTCCAACAAACCTGTGTTTCGATGGATACACGATCTCATGCAAGAAATGAACACTGAAATTGCATGTGTTCGCCTAGGAAATGTCCATGTAATCCCAGTGACATGTCCCTCCATTGCTTGTGAGTTTTTGAGAAAGCATGATGCTGAGTTTGCATCAAGACCACTAACCATGGCCACTGATATCATGTCTAGTGGCTATGTGACCATAGCTATTGTACCCTTTGGGGAGCAATGGAAGAAAATGAGGAGAATCTTCGTCAACGACTTGTTCTCCCCTCTCAGGCACCACTGGTTTCAGGACAAAAGGAACGAAGAAGCTGATAACATTATGTTTTACGTCTACAACAAACGCAACAATGTGAATGTGAGAGAAGTTTCACAACACTATTGTTGCAATGTGACGAGGAAACTGATTTTTGATACAAGGTACTTTGGAAAGGGTAGGATGGACGGAGGTCCTGGATCAGAGGAAGTAGAACAAGTGAATGCTATTTTCACATTGCTTAAGCACGTTTATGCATTCTCTGCTTCTGATTATGTGCCGTGGTTGAGGGTTTTTGACTTGGATGGGCACAAGAGGATGGTGAAGAAAGGAATGAGGACGATGGAGAAGTATCACGATCCATTGGTTGAAGAGAGAATGAAGCAATGGAACGATGGATCAAAGAGCGTTGAAGAAGACTTGCTTGATGTTCTCATCTCACTCAAAGATGACAATCATACTCCTACTTTGACCGTCAAGGAAATCAAGGCGCTTACTATAGTAATGCATCACTCCTTATTACTTTTTCTAAAAGTGCTTTATTTTAATAAAATAAACATATTTAGTTTTATATATATTTGTCTAATTTACTTATTTTAAAAAAGACTTTAAAATCTAATTCAATTTTACAAAAATTGGTGATGGTCCAATAACAACATAACTGAAGCATAATAGATCTAACAAACTTTTAGAAAAAAATTAAATAATCCTGATATTAAGAGTCTAGATCTAACTTAATCTTAAAAACAGATTTATAAAATGAGATTTACTTATTTTTTTATCAATAAATAATAAAATAAATAAATAAGAGTATTTTAAAGAAATACTCCAAACCTGAGCTCCCTCACATCACCTCCCCATGTATAAAAAAAACTATACCTTATAAAAAAAATATTATTTAATTTTTATTGTATATGCTTAATTTAGAGAAACAAAACAAGGATTTTTTCAAGTAATAAAAAATACTATTTAATAATTGTTCGTTTTTAAAACTCTTAATCATTAATATTAAGATAAACTGTAAATCTACTCTTAATTATACCATCTCTCTCTCTCTCCCTCTCTCTCTCTCTATATATATATATATATATATTATCTTTCTATTAATTATTAATATTATTTTAATATAATATTTTATTAATAAAAACAGTTAGACAGTGTATGTGAGAGAAAAAGGGAGTTGTAGAACAAATCTTTTCCAAAATAAAACAATCTTAACACTGTCCAAATTTAAGGCACAAACTATAGTCACATCTTTTGTTTTCTTTCTGTTCTACATGAATCAACAATTTCGCAATACAAATACAAACCATAAATGTATGCATTAACGGAATAATATGCAATGTGAATGGTTAGAGGAAGCTGAAGACCCTTGCTGACTGTTCCTAATGCAGCGAAACAAAGGGTGTTATGGTTATGAGAAGGTGAGTGAGGAGTTAGGAAGCCTAAAGGCTGGGATCAAGCGCTTTGTGTTGGGAACAGCTGCAATGATAATCCTGCTCCAATGCAAAGGTTCATCAGAGCATCTGCTGTGAAATTTTTCCAGCAACCATATCTGCCTTTAGAACCATGTATTCATCTCACCCCTGCAGTGGAATAGAAAGCAGAATTGGTAGAGGGGGCTAAAGATGAAGGAGAATGTGAATGACAAGGAGATGAATGGAGGAAGGTCAGAATGATGTAAAGGAACAAGTAGAGGTAGAGAGGTCTGCTCTGATGAAAGAGGAGAAGTCAGGCATGTTATAAGCAAAGATGGCAAGTCAGTGAACAAACATAGGTAGTAAATTACTTGGTTAGGTGCAAGGGAACAAGACGGTTTCAGGAGAAGGTCATCATGAAGATTGAATTGGCTGTCACGAGTGGAATGTGCAACATTGCTGAAATTTATGCAGTTTTTACTGCATAACGTTGTTGGAGCTGTGTGTTGGATTGCAGTCAAGCGGTGGCGGATCAATGAAACTGAAGCTGCAGTAGATGCACTGTCACAAAGTGTTCTCTGTTCATGAAGATTGCAATGTTATGCAGTTTTTTATTATGATTTTGTGTGTGCCTGTTATGTGCTTCTTCGGCCAATTCTGATGCAGCATAGGCCAAATTCATGCCAACTCTGTTTGTATTTTATAGGTGGTAGTGATCTATGGTTATATTTATTAGGAAAGATGCTAGGAATGTTTTATAGCTACTGTCATGATATCTGTGAGCAGTTTGGTTTGGGTTGCTGTAAAGGGTCTATGGCATTCTGTTTTGTTGATTCAGAGAAGGTAAGATTAAGAAGCCTAAGTCTATAGGGATGAACGCCTCTTGATACTTGTAAAAAAGTTGAAACATGCTGAAATGTCACTTTTTAATTTATTGCTGATAAAAAAAACGGAATAATATGCAGGAACTTATGTTTGGAGGAGCAGACAATCCATCCAATGCAGTTGAATGTGCACTTGCAGAAATGATAAATGAGCCGCACATACTTCAGCAAGCCACTGAAGAAGTAGACAAGATTGTAGGTAAGCAAAGGATGGTGCAAGAATCAGATATTCCAAAGCTCAATTACGTAAAGGCTTGTGTTAGAGAAGCTTTTCGCCTTCATCCAGTGGTGCCTTTTAATCCTCCCCATGTCTCAAGCAATGACACAATGGTGGGAAACTATTTTATTCCAAAGGGTAGCCATGTACTACTAAGCAGACATGGACTTGGACGAAACCCTAGAGTGTGGAATGAACCTCACAAGTTCAAACCTGAACGTCATGAAATGAATGATGGATCCATGGTTGCTTTGTCAGAGCCAGATTTGAAGTTCATAACATTTGGCACAGGAAGGAGAGGTTGTCCTGCAGTGATACTTGGGTCCACCATGACTGTGATGTTATTGGCCAGGTTGATTCATGCCTTTTCTTGGAGTGCACCTCCAAATGTATCAAGTATCAACATTGTTAAGTCTGGTAATGGTGGTATGCTTGCTGAGCCACTTGTGTTAGAAGCCAAACCAAGATTAGCACCAGAGTTGTATTACATATAAATAATTAATGAGTGAGTAAATCCATGCAAATGAAATATAGTTGTATGTCTGCTTTACTTTTTATGGAAAAAATAAAGTTTGAGGAAGATTTCAACATTATAAATTCTTCTTAGTAAAGGTGATAATGAATAATTTAGAAGAAGATTTCAACATTATAAATTCTTCTTAGTAAAGGTGATAATGACTAATTTAGAATTTATAATAATTAGTAACTAAAATTTTAGTATTAAAAGAAAAAGATAGATACTAATTTATAAATTAATTTATAAATTTTTATTAATAATAAAATTATTTTAACTAATTATAGAAAAGATGTTTTTTTAGTTTTTTTTTTTTTTGTCAATAAGTTGGGTGACTTTATTTTATCTATATCTTTAGTGCTAAATAGTGAAATGTGAGGAGAAGATATTTATGTTTATGGTGATTTTGAATGAACATTTTTGTGATCTTCTTTATATATATATATGGTTGACTATTTGTAAAAGAGTTGGAGTATTCAATTACTCTTTTATTTATTTATTTATATATTAATAATTTTTTATTTAAATAGAAAAAAATACTTTTGTATTCATAATTTTAATCTTTGAATATTTCAATTTTATTCTATATTAATTTATTAAAACCTTTATAATAATAGTAAAGAAATGCATCTATCATTAATTTTAATAAAATTATGTGCTGAAAGATTTAATTTGCAATCTATTATTTTGAAAACAAGGAAGCAGAAAAGACTTGGTGGTCCAGTGAAATTATGGATGGAAATAAATAGCATAATCTGAGACTAATTTGAGTATATGAAATCATATTGATTCAGATTGATGGGGTTTAATTAATTTGGTGAGCAGTTTCTCTTGACCTTGATAGAGATGACGGTTGGAAATATTGCAGGTAGTACAGGAAGACATCTTTGCATTTATTATGTGAACTCTGCTATTCATTTTTAACTTAAAGAATTTTCTTTTAAATTGATTTAATTTGTTTCAAAACATAAAATAAATGAAATGAAAAAGTTGGAAGAAATTGGTTGTTGACGTATTAATTCCTTGGAAAAGTATATTGATGTTTGATATAATTCTCCTCATCCCGATATATCATATTAACCATATTAGGAAGTGTACTTTAAATCTAATTCAATTCCATAAAATCGATCATAAGATTAAAATCTGCATCCACTTATATATAATGAAAGGCTTTAATATCTAATTGGTGTAGGATATCCAACAATTAAATGGAAAAAAAAATGGAATATGATCCAACAAACTTTTGATAAACAATATAACTAATTTACATAGTCCATTTTATAGTAGAATGTTTTAAACAAGATTTAAAGTGATCTTCATTTTAAAAATATAATTTCAATAAGCAATAATAAGTACCAATAGTATCTTTAGTATTTTATAATAAATATACATTAAAAAAGGTGGTTTTCTACATAATTTAATATTTCTGAGAAAATATTTTTTTAATAGTATTGTGATATTGTTAACGTAAAACTTAATTATTATTTAAATGGAATTAATTTATATACAATACTGATAGTGTAATTTTTTTACGAACATTCAATAATAAATTTTATGTTTAAAAAATTATTGATTTCATAAATATTATTTTAAAACTCATGATATAACAGTTTTTAATATGATAGAACATAAAAATTAAAATTTACTCACATTGAGAATATTTTTAAAATGAAAGGATAAAATGGAAATGAATAATTATATATTAGAATAGTATACATCTAAAATTTATTTTAGTTTTTATTTATTTAAAGTATGACATTCCTTAATACTTGTTGTAGATGAGGAAAAAAAAAGAAAATGAGAGAGATAATAAGGAAAATAAAAATAAACGAAAGTTAAAAGGTATTATTTAGACAAATATTATAATAAAAATTGAAAAAATATCTTATTTTATATAGATAAATTAAAGGAAAGGTAAAAAATAACAAAATGTATCATTAGTTTTTATTTAATTATTTAAATCAAAATATAATTTAGTAATTAATGTTCATTTTATAATAGACATAACTTTTTTAAATTGTAATAGCTTTATAAATAAATAAAAGTGGAGGCAAATCTTATGAGGAAGTTTTATAAAGTTGAATTAGGCTTAAAGTTCAAATATAGTATAAAAGTAATTTAAAATTTAACGATAATTTGTTTTATCAGTCACATGCTATTAAACTATTATATATATATATATATATTAAAATCGATTACAAATGAGAAGCAATACAAAAGGTTTGCTAGAAATTTGCTTGAGAGTACTTAAATTGTTGTTTGCCTTAGTTCTAAAATGTTATCGACTTACTCTCTCTGCATTAAGGGAGTAGTAGAGAAAGATGTTATACTTTTTCATGTTTGAATGTGTGGGTTTTAGTGGAAATAGGAGAGGGGAGGAGTAGTGTCCCCTTTCATACCTGAAGTAAAGAAGAGAAATTGGAGTGAGTTTAAATATTTTATCATGTGTTCTTCCTGTATCTAAGTTTCAATTGATGTAGTTATAAATTACATGCATGTGAGCAATTGTGGGAGAACTTCATGTTTGGGACACTATTGAGGAAATTTGACATATGGTGGTAAGGGCTTCTAATCATGTAGGTTTCAAAAGATTATGTTTTAGTGTATAATTGTGAAGAAAGTTAATAAAAAAATATTAAAGTATAAAGTTTGAAAAAGTGATTATACATTTATATTAAAATATTATACCTTTTACTTGAATAGTCATTATGGTGTTGGTGCATATTGAGTCACCATAACTCATTATGATTTCATGTATAATTGGTTATGGTGACACATTTAATATTTTTTTAATCAGCAATAAGAATAAATAAATATAAAACATTTTAAGGGTGATCCAATCGTTTTATAAAAAATAAAAAGATAGTGCAGAAAAAACATCTCTACACTCGCATCAACATAGCACACTACATACCTATCTATGAAACCATGTTCCACATTAGTAGGGGAAAGCTTGTCCACTTATCCCCACAATAAATACTAGTGTTTGTCTTAACCAACTCTGCATTACCTCTTCATGAACAAAAGAAAAACGTCTTCCTACCCCTCTCAATTTATGACAGCTTGTCACCATTTTTATTTTTATCCTCGTTGTTGTCCCGCCTTAGACTTTTGCTTAATTCCATATTCAAAGCCTTCATTGTGTTCTCATCACACCTCATGTAGGAAGGAGAGATGCCTCAGCTTTTGGGTTGGAAACACCTATCAAATTAATTTTGAAAACCCTGAAAAGAACACTTTATATAGGCTTAATAGCCTGATTCAAGTTACCACATTTCAAATTCAACTAAAAAGAAATCAAAGAGCCAAAGAGTTGATGCACGTAATTGGAGACAAACACCAATCAGAGTATGAGAAGAAAGCTTTCATATAATTATTTGTAATCCAAGCCCAAGATTTTATCTAGATCAAAGCGAAAATTTGTAAATCGTCGGGTTTTTTATTTTTGAAAATAATCTCATTTCTATGGGTCCAGATAGTCCAAACTGTGACTATCCAAACAGTTTTGCAAATTTGATTGTGTTTCCTTATTAGACCAAAATGTCCATAACCTCGAAAATGAAGGATTGTGTCCTTGTGGTGCACTAAGATAAGACATAGTCAATTGTCATACAAATTCCAAATTTGATTAGCTATATTGTATGTAAAATATAGATGGCTAATGAATTTTTGCTTGCTATCACACATAACACAGTTAAGACTAGCAATATGAACGTTTCTTTTCAAAATATTGTCAAGGGTGACTATTTTTTGTGGAATAGTCTCCAAACAAATAGCAAAGTTGAAGGTAACGCTTTTTGAACTCCACAAAGTTTTAAAGGAAAAACATTAACTAACCCCACTATTGAATTTTGTAACAAACTATATACAAATTCCACATTAAACTACCATTTACATCCAACCTCCATGACCATTCATCTTCTTGTTGATATTTTACGCAGACATTCGAAAGATGCAAATTCAAATTTGCTACCATATGTTTCTCCCACTCAAACCATTGTCTCCTCCAATTAAAATTCCAACACTTGGTTATCGTGCCAGCCACCAAAATCCCCCACAGTTAAGCCTTTTTGTTCAGAATTAGCATACAATCTCCGATAGTTCAAGACTAAATATGTATTACCTAACCACAAATCTTCCCAAAAAGAATTCTATTTTCGTTCCCTACCTTCCATAGAATGTTATCCATGAACCAGTTTGCATTAACACTTCGTCCACAGACTTTCCTAAGGTTTCTCCACCAAATAGATTCATCTCGATTATCCTTACTCTAGAGACCACCACGAACCATATTTTGACTTCACAATATCCACCCAAAGACCTTTTTCCTCTTTGCCCAATGATAAGTGTTTAATTTCAGTAATATTTCATATTAAAATATAGGCACTTGTGAGGATTTATTGCTAATTTACATATAAAATAATCCCTAATTTATGAATTTATACCTTTTTACATTTTTTATGATCTTTATTTGAATAAGAGTATTTTATTCCCAAATTTGGTGTTAATTGCAGATTTCTAAGGAAGATTGGAGATTTGGATTAAAGATGAATGATTTGAGCTAAAAAGATAAAGATAGAAGGTCCCAGAATGGAAAAGATGCAAAGAAAGATTGGGCCTTTTTTATGTTTTATCATTTAGCCCATTAGCGCGACACAATAAACAACCTAACCCTAGAAAACTAGGATAAATAGAGGACTAGAGGCTCAACCTTAGTGTGCCAGATTGAGAGGAAAACACCATAGAGTGAATTGTAACCCAATTGGGAGAATGGAAGGTGATAGAAATATGCGTGGCTAATTCTACCCTTTGGGATTGGGAGTAATCTGCTCAAACTCTTATGTATTGAGGTGATATCTTATATATTAATATTCAGTTCTTGATTGATTATTGGTATTGTTGTTTTACTTTTAATTTTCCGTGACAAATTGAGAATCTTAAATCTGACCGGGAGGTATTTTTAGGGTTCGGACCTAAACAACAATACTTAACATATTTAAGTGCTAGGAATAGACTTGAAATGTTAATTGCTATTAACGTCTGAGCTTCGTTCTAAGTTGTTCTTATAATTATGCGAGGGATCGATAGTTAGGGAACATTCTTAAGAATTTTATATGCGAGGAATCGATATAAATGATTTTTATACGGGCATCAATTTCAATTAAAGAACTTAATATTGACATGCTAATCAAAATACATGAGAATGAGAGAGATGAAACCTAATCCCTATTTTTCCAATTGAAATAATTAATTCTTTGTCTGTTTTCTTATTGATCATCGTCAACACAACCACTTTCAATACACTTTTAATTGTTTTGTTCTATATTTAGCGATTATTGTACTTGATAATTCACTGTTCCTTGTGGGATCGATATCCGTCCTTAGGGACAATTATTACTTCTGACAAAGCGGTGCACTTGCCGTAAAAAGTCATCACCCAACCTCCAGGTCCACTTCCCTAGTAATGCATTATTAAAATAGGGCAGATCTTTTAAACTCAAACCTCCATTTCTTTTAGGCTTACAAATGATGTCCCAACTCACCCACTGCTTTTTTCCTACCATAATGACCCCATCCCCACAAGAATTCTCTTTGTATGCTTATGATTTCTTTTAGTACGGAGACTGGCATTTTGAATAAAGATAAGTAGTAAAGCGGTAAAGCAGATAGCACAAATTTATCAGAGTAACTTTGTCCGCTAAGGATACATGTTTATCTTTCCATTTTGCTAGTCTCTTTTTTATTTTAGAAATAATATCATTCTAGAAAAACCTTCTTCTCTGATTACTGATAAGTGTCAAATTTCAGTAATATTTTATATTAAAATACAGACACTTATGGATATTAATTGGTAAAATAAACATAAAATAACTCTTGATTTATGAATTTATACATTTTTACATATTTTGTGATTTTTATTTGAATAAGAACGATTTATTCCCAAATTTGTGTTAATTTCAGGATTCTAAGGAAAAATGGAGATGATTGGGCAAAAGGAGAATATACAAAGCTAAAAGGGAAAAATGGAACACACCAAACACTCACCAAAGCTCGTTCAAACTCGCCTAAGTTAGACGCCACGCCATCAGAGAATCTCTCCCAAGCAAGATTGCTCCATTAACGTTGGGCATTTTTACGTGCTTCTCGCCCAGGCAAGCAAAATAACGCCCAAGCGAGAAGACACTTAGTCCACACAAATTATGTTAAATAGGAGGCTTGAAGCACAACCCTGGACGTGCAAGATTGAGAGGAAAACACCATTGAGTGAATTGTAATCCAAATGAGAGAGTAGGAGGTGTTAGAAATCCTAGAGAAGGCAGCTCGTCAAGGAGAAACATCATGGATCTTCTTTTCTTACTCTCCCTGCTTGTAACAACTGATAGTTGTTGTTTTGTTGTCAAATTAATATGATTCTAGTGTAGACTTGTCTAACATTAGAGAGATGATAGTATAATTGTGGTCAGATATGTGTGTAGAAAATATAAAAAATATTAAAATAGCAATTAAAAGCGGTTGAATTACAAAGGAAACAACCAAAAAGGTTTAGCCTTTCATGCAAAGGCAAAACAAAAAGAAATACAAAGAAGAAAAGAAACTAAGAAAACCCTTTTAAGCTCCCTCTTCCTTCCTCTGAAGTCTCTTTTATAATCTTCTTTTCCTTGCAAAAAATCAAATTAAAATCTACCTTATGATATTGTTTTTCAATTATCAGATGCTTCATATTTCAAATTATTAAACATATATATTCATTCCCAAATAGTCTCAAATTTTATTCTTACTTCTCTTCCATAAATATTGTTTCCAATTTTCTTCAAATTTGTGCATTGATCGTAATTGATTCCAACATTGCTATGAGCGATATTGCAGATTTAATTCTCTAATTCTTTATTTCAGATTTTGTTTCCTATTTTGATCCAAAAGAAACAACTTAGGTTAAAAATACAAAATTAACAAAAATAATAATTAAGGCCCAAATAAACTCAATTAGAAGAATATTAATTAAAACAATGGATTTATTTATTATTTAGTCCAATAATCTATGATTAAAGTTATTGAGTGTGAATAAATATATGCTCATCAACAACCATCATGTGTGGCTAATTCTACCTTTTGGATTGTGAGTAATATGTTCAAAATCAAATGTATTGAGGTGATATCTAAACATAATATTTTGTTCTTGATTGATGATTGATATTATTGTTTTGTTTGTAATGTTTGGTTTACCATGATCTCGAAATTTAGATTTGACTGGAAAGTACTTCTAAGTTTCTAACCCAAACGATAATGCTTAACATATTTGAATGTTAGGAATAGATTTGAAATGTTAATTGTTATCAAAGTCTGATCTTATTTATAAGAAATATAAATATGCGAGGAATCAATATTTAAGAAGCATCTTAATAATTTTATATGCAACGAATCGATATAAATAATTTTTATATAAACATCAATATCTATCAAAGGACACAATATTGTCATGTTAATCCAAATACAAAAGAGTGAGAAAGATGAACCCCAAACCCTATTTTCTCAATTGAAGCAACAAACTCTTTGACTTGTTTTCTTATTAATCATTGCAATCCATAACAAACTCCAACAAACTTATTATTCTATTTTTTATTTAGTGAATCTTTTACTTGACTATTCAATTGTTCCTTGTGGATTCGATATTCGTCCTTAGAGACAAATTATTACTTCTGAAAACACGGTGTATTTGTCGTAAAAAGTCATCAATTACCACCTACTAGTAGGCCAAGATAGTTAAAGGGTAAACTCATGGTACTACAGTTCAATATTTCAGCAAATGTGGATGTTGTATATCGATCCCTCCTAACTTAGTTTTCATGAAATTAACCTTCAAACCATAATCGAGTTCAAAACATCTAAGCATGCTTTTTATTACCAATATATTTTCCAAAAGAAGTTTACATATAAAGAGAGTGTCGTCAACAAATTGAAGCATACTGATTTTGATATTGTTATGACCTACATTTAGACCAAGAAACATATTATTTCTCTTTGTATGCCTTACAGTCCCGGCTAGACCTTCTTCTATAGTTAAGAACAAGAAGGCGTTAAAGGGTCCCCTTGTCTCAAACCGTTTTCTAATCTAATTTCCTTTGTATGACTTCCATTAACTAGAATGGACACATGTGATGATTCCAAATATCCATTTATTCATCTAATCCATTTAGCACAAAAGCTTAATCTACTCATCATATATATTAGAAAATCTCAATTAACTAAGTCATATGCCTTTTCAAAGTCCATTTTCAATATTATACATTCCTTCTTCTAACCTCATCAATGGTCTCATTGGCCACTATCACACTATCTAGGATGTCTCTCCCTTCTAAAAAGCAGATTGCTTAAAGTCGATAACCTTGTGAAAAAAAAAATTGCAACCTTTTTGTCAACACTTTAGAAATTATTTTATATACGTATCCTACCAGTGAAATAGGTTTATATTGTTCCAACTTTTATGGATTTTCTATTTTAGGTATGAGCCACATAAAAGAGTTGTTGGTTCCTTTTGGCCACTTGTCTATACAGTAAAAGCATTTAACTCTTATAATGTCTTGACACAGATACCCTAATTTTTCTTGAGAAAATAAAAATTATAACCCTTATAATGTCATCCGTGATTTCAGCAATTAAAAATTCATTATCACTTGAGATAAGGTAGGGCAATCAATATTATCTAACTTTACATTGATGTTCTCTACCTCCAATGAATTTAGTTTTGAAATTGTCAAAAATTATTACTTTCTTAACCCTACTTGTCTCCTCACATCATTCATCACATCATTCATTAAAGGTAAGATATTATAGGTAAGATTGTAATTAATTATGTGTTTTATCACAACTAATTATACAAGAAACCATAATAAATGTGTCTTGTTAAAGGTCCACATTCATTTAGTGCATATATGATTGATGATGGTTATTGTTACCAAACAAGACAAGTTTTAAATTTCCATAATAATAACACTATATTCACCTAAGATTTGAAAATATAAAAATTGTGTTATTTTATTTATTTTTTCAAACAAGTTTCTTAACTGAATTATTTAATTTATAATAGAACAAAAATATTTAATTTCAATTTATTTTCATTTATTATTAAATGAATATGTTTAAGCAAAATAAATTTGGTTGAGAAGCAGGTTATATATATCACGTCTTGGTCATCTTCTAAACAGAGAGATCCCTCGCAATGAATGCTGATAACCCAACACTTACAGTACATCGACATTTTTCTGAACCAGGCTTTCAATAAATACAACCACTCTCAAAGTTAAATTATAAATTTATGTATTCTTAATTGAATTTTTATTAAAAAATATTATATTTAATTGTCAAAAATCATTATATTTATTAATTGAGTATGTATTATTCATTGAAGTAATATGATCATTTAATTTTATAGTCTCGAGCTTATAAAAATGAAAATATGAAATTTTAACTATTTTCATTAAAGAATATTATTTTATGTTTTCATACAGTTGATTTCATTTTTGTTTTAATATTTAATTTAAAAAATAAAACAAGTCATTTTTATAAACATAATAGGATTTTAAAGATTTTTTTATTGCTATCTAAGTTTATAGTATTGTACTTGATACTACAAAATTAAACTATTACCTTATTTCACTTTATAGCAAAATCAAATTACAAAAGACTCGATATAATATATATATATATATATATATATATTAAATAGAATGAAAATTCTTAATAAAAACTTAACTTAAAATATCTAAATTTATGAAAAAATTAAAACTTAATTGCATAATTGTTTTTCATGAGAAGATAAGTAGGTAATCACTTTATAATGAGAAGTATGAAAAATAAGAGTAAATAATTTACCAAAAAACTAAATGACAAATCAGTTAAAAATATAAGACATTTATATTACTATAAAAAAAATCATTAAAGATAAACTAATTTTGTAAATCAAAATAATTAATTACTATTTGATTAAATTAAAAATTATTTTATAAATTAAAAAAATTATTAATATCTAAAATACTTTTTATTATCAATAAAAATTTATAAAAATGGTTTCTAAGTTGGTTAGCAAGGTGAGTAATTATTTTTTATCTATAAATTTGGTTATTATTTAATAATTTCCTTGTAGTATGTAGTATGTGTATTGAAACAAATTTTTTTAATAAGAAATCAATTGAAAATATTTAATTTTTTTATAAAATATTTAAAATTTAAGTAAAACTTGTTTAAATAACATTTTGATAGATGATATACATTTTTCTTCAAATGGATCTTAAATTATTTATTAAAAAAAAATTAGAAGTCTTTTTTCACCAAACTTTCATTAAAAGAAAAAAAAATATCTTGTGTTTTTCCTGTATCCCTTATTACCAGAAAAATAAAGTTAATTATTTAGTGCTAATTTTATTAAAATGACTTTATAGCTAAAAAAAATGAGGTCAAAAAGTGAGTTTTGTCATTTTACTTGTCTTTATGCGTTAAAAAATATGAAATTTTATATTAATATAAAATAATATTTTTATTAATATAAAACGATAAGTAAATTTTATTATTTTTATTAAAATTGTGTTGAGTAACAACATTGTTATGTTTTCCAATAACTTTCACTTTATCATCCTGGTTATTGGTGTAGGTGACAAGCGACGCTTGTTATCTAACACATTTTGAATAAAAAAATAAATTTCATTTATTACTTTACATTATTATTTTATATTAACAACAAAAACCTCACCTTTATAAATCAAGAAATATAAGTAAGCAAATTAATGAGGTAAGTTAACAATTAAAAATCTTACATAAATTAGATATAAAACTAATATAAATAAGGGTAATTCTCACTTTACACATTGTGAGGATGAGTTAAAATGAGACTTGTTTCTTAACAATAACAATCACATTAAGAAATTAATAAATAAAAAAACAATTGAAAAATATAAAAATTAAAGTACTTAATAGAAAAATAGAAACTCAATTAAAAATACCTAAATTTACTAGGAACTAAAATTTATTAAAATATTTAATATATAATAAAAAATAAGAATTTAATAATTATTTTTAAGTTAATGAGATTATATAATAAAACTATTTTAATTTAATAGAGTAAAATATAAATAAAATACTATTACTAAAATAATAATAGAAATATTAACAAAATGTTTATGATATAATTTATTAAATATTAATTATATTAATTAATTATGTCAGTTTTTATGTAAATCTTTTTAAATTTTACTAGGAAAATTAGGGTTAATCTCTTCTAAACTGCATTTTCTGTGCCCTTCTTTTAAATGAGGTTGGAAAGAAAGGATTAGTCACTTCCAAAGTACCAAAACAAATTATAAGTACACTTTTAGAAAAAAAAATTGGTACTATATAATTAGATCCGATTATTAACTAAATCCTTATATACACAATCATAAAAAACACCAATATAGTTATCTATTCCAAGACAATTATAATTAATGCAAAAACCACATGTTACATAGATGTTTGTTATTGCCTCCTCTCTTTTATTTTAATGATAGAGAAAACGAAAAAGAAAAATTAAATTGAGCTGTTTAAATTGAAGAAAAATAGTGGAAATCGAGAAATTTTTGTGCACTTAATGTAATAAATTTATTTTTTATACTAATATATTTAGAAAATAATTTGTAAAATAATTTTTTTAAATAATTTGATATGAAAAATTAATTTTAAAAATATAAATTAGAGTTAAAATAAAAACTACAAAGTTATATTTTAAAATAAGAATCTATTAAAATAAATTAATTTAAAAAATAAGAATTTAAATTATTTTATTTTATTTACTATTTTAATTATATGTATAGTATAATATAAAATATAATTATTAATAAAATATTAAATTATTTAGTTCATTTATTATTTCATTTTTATTTTAATTATTTATTTTTATAATATAAAAGGTATATTAGTAAAATGTTAAATTAATTTTTATTATTTTAATTTATTTTATTTATTATAATATAGAATATACATTAATAAAAACTTAATAATATAACTATTAGTAAAAGTAATTTATACACCTCGATTATATATAAATAAACACATCCTTAATATAATCATCAACATATGCAGAGATTCAGACAGAACACGTAAACCTTTTCCTATGTTTCATTCATATAACCAACAAACAAATTAACAAAATCATTGTCGAAAAAAGAAATGTGTGCACGACCCCACTACCACGAAAAAAAAACTTGAAAGATAAACTACAACAAAATACATTATTTTTTATATGAAGAACTATCTTGGACCACCCCTCTGTAAAAGAAACCAAAAACTGTACTGTGAGTGCAAGTAAGGATAAATATAACATGGTTGAATGTAAGAATAAAGAAATTGTTAACAAAGATTGTTTTGGCTTTGGTTGGGTTCACTGTCTTCCTCATCTCTTCTTTCTTGGTTCCACATAATGGATGCAAAGCTTCTTAGATCAGAGAAGTGTCTCTGACCTTCAACATTGGATTGAGAAGTGTGCAAAGAAGAATTTTCACCATTCTGCAATTCATTGTTATAGCTTCTTGGACCATTTTGGTTCATATATTCCCGTACTGTAGAAGGGTCTGTTTCGCAAAACATAACTCCAGTGATATCCACTTGCATGTCTTCACGGTTGGGATGAGAATTCAGATCAATTTGTCCAGCAGCACTGGACTCACCCCCTTCAGCTTGACTTCTGCTTAGTCCTACTACCTCTTTCTCCAACTGAGTTGCGTCATCTCTTGATGTCTCATTGGTATCTGACTCCTCTTTCTGGAGAACTTGATCTTTCTGGGCAGCTTCTGCTTCGCGTTCAGATTGCCGTTTTTTCTTTCGAAGCATGAGGGTTTTGAACCGGCGCTTCACGGTCAAGCAGACGTTGCATGTGCATGTCGGCTTGTGTCTCCCCTTGCCACTTGGGGGCTGGATGCACACAATGCAAGAGCAGCCAGGGCGGTGTCTAGGATGCTTGGTGGTGGCTCCAGCTGATGATTCGGCAGTGTCAACAAGATTTTCTCCCAGGGCTGCTGCACAGGCAAGAGCTTCCAAGCCAGATGCCTCGTGTTCTTGGATTGACTTGCTCTTTTCATCACTTCGTCGCTTCTTAAAATCTGCAAAGCATTCAGCACAGCACAAAGATTTAGGAATTGTTGTGTTAACCTTTCAGGAACAAGAATACAACAGGTGTAACCCAATCTGCTAGATCAAAGGAGGACTCATTTTGGTTTCGGAAGTAAAAATTGCAGTCTAAGTGGCACTACAAACATGGGGTGAAAGACTTTCCTCAAAACATACACAGTTATAAAAGCATAGCAATTTGCATGTTAAACCCGAGACTGAGTCCAAGAATATAATTTGACAAGTATTATATTAACACTGGCATCATTCAAAACGTCAATATAATGTGCTGAATGCAGAACTTGCATGCTGCATCTTTTGATTTGAACATTCAATCAAATATAAGAGACAGAAACGTCAACCTCAACCCAATCTCAAACATGACAGACAGGGTATATCCAAACTACAGATATCAGAATCACACCTTTGTCGGTTTTCAAAAGATTTTCTAATTCCCCTGAACTTAGCTCTTCAGGTACAGTGCATGAACATCTGAAAAAAAAAATCACAATAAAGAATTTTAGATCATTTTATCACCATCATATATAAAGTAGTCTTAAAATAAATAATAATGGAACACCTTATTGAATCCCAAGCATTGTCAAAACATGTCCAATTGGCAGGAAGAAGAGCATCAATTGGAACCTTTCGCCATTTAGAACAATCATCACATTGAGCCCATTGTTCCTTCACGCTGCATGACATAGTTAACATAATCAAGCACAAGCTGAAAATTTGCTCACATCAATATAACAGGTCCAAATGCTCTAGTGGAGAATAATTAAGATGCAATGCCTAATTCTAATATAACTATTGCCACAGCAGACATGAATTCGGAAAAAATACCAAACAGTTGTCAGCTGGATGAACAAATCCATAGGTAAGATTAAATCTGAGTGATAAAAAGGTAGAGACCGGTTAAGAATTTCGAATATACCAAATACAATGCCAAATATGCAAGAAGTTGGATTCTTACAGTTAAGACTTTCCAATATACCAAATACAATGCCAAATATGCAAGAAGGCTGGATTCTTACCCAGAAGAACAAGTACTGAATATAGTTCTCTTTCCAAAAACTGGGGGTTCCTGAATGAAATGAAATACATACATCACATAAATTAGCCAGGGCAAAGAAATTTGAATAGAATTATTCAAAACTACATCAGTCCATCAGATTCACCTCGCAATAGCTAACCTACAAAATAAAAATATAGGGACTCATTTGACACTGTTGGACTTACATCGTATTCTTCAAATACTTGGTCCTCAATTGTGACAATGCTTGGCTTGACACTAGGAGGAGGACGAAGTAAATCCTGTGCTTCTTCCCATGTAAGTTTTAACTCCCTAGCATCTTCATTGTCAATAAGCAACCTTTTACTTTTAGGCCCTATATTACGAGTCTTCTTCTTCTCTAAAGACAAAAATTTTTGTTGTACTGAACTATTGTTTGTCATCCCATTATTTTCAGTTATAAGCAACTCGGAAGTTCCAGTACCCAAATGTAGATGTTCTCTTTGTCCATTTAAGTGAGGTTCCACATTCCCCCCCTTCATTGAAAGGAGAAGATTGGCATGACTACTTCCTGATGGCAGATTCTCAGTTCCAGCAGAGGTGGTTCCCTTTGCTGAATTAGATTGTGCAGATGTGGAGGTATCCTGTTTGACGATAGTCATTTATCATATTCAACAACAGAAAAATTAATAATAATAGAGATGTATTATTCCAAGAAGAGGCCAGACACTGATGGAAACTGTATCCCAACCTGTGTATCTGCAGAATTTGATGCCCTTCTGAAACCCATTACAAGTTTGCCTCCAGGATCTATCCGACTAAATGTTACTGCACAAAAGCATCATACAAAAGAATAAAAATTTCAGATTTGCAACACATTAGCCACAAAGAATATTTGAGGCTTGATATCCCACATACTAACCAATAAATTATGCACAAGAGAATAATTCTTCAAGGCATTGAATTCTTCTATTTGTCTTGAAAAGAATACTGGAATAATATTTCTCACACACAGCTAGCCTATCTAAGGGTCTTATGCAACAATGATTGCAAAGAAATTACAATTAAAAACGCAAAAAAAAAAATTGTAATTGAAATTATTAAAGGATCTATTACTACAAAAACACAAGTATTTCATATAAAATTTGACTTAAATCCAAGTAAAAAACTTTAGTGTAATAGGCATGTGCAAGGCTTGTTCCCTGGCTTTATTTTATTCTTACCAGTATCACCAGCACGTAATTGCATCGCCTGTATGCAAGGGGTCACACCCTCCAATACATACATTCTACTATTGTTATTTGGCCAAAATCTGAACTGAAATGTCCACTCATTCCCCTTCACATCTTGCATTCGCAAAGGAACACCCTCAGATTGTGAAATAGAAGGGAAATATGCCTGCAAATCGTAAGTCAGTTTGTGTATGATGTTCAGCCATTACAGGGTAAAGAGATATTCCAAAATTTATAAAACAAAAAAAAAACTGCATAAACAGTGTTCCATAGACTCATACAGAGATAACAAAGCAAGCACAGAAAATAAGGAAACAAAGGAAATAAAAGTCCAAAAATACCTCAGCGCAGGCTTTTGGAAGAACAAGACGGCCAATTCGACCTGCATCACTGGCACTCAATACCTTCTCAAATAATGGCACAACGGTGGATTTCAAACTGTTATCATACATTAAGGGAAACTACTGATAAACCAGGTTTATACTAAGAGTCTATAATATATGTTCAAAACAACCAAATAAAAATATAAAGGATACTCTCCAGACAGTCGCTCCAACTCTTGATCAGTAATCCTCGGCCAGTATCGAGGAAGTAACTGATTTTTTCCTCTGCCATCTGCAGGTGGCCGAGCAACACGTGATTGAGAAATTGTACCTTTATCTATTTCCACATTCATGGTAAGTCCACTCTTCAACGGTTTGGGAAATATAGGGCGAGACCTTTGCCCTTGATGAAAGGGAGGAGATGGTTTTCCCTCTAGTCTTCCTTCCACTGCCTCTCCAGCAGAGGGCAGGACAGAGTTGTTCCCTGATGCATTTCCCAGGTACATACTCAATGATGGCTGCACATTCGCTTCATGGATGTTTTTAATCTCCCATGGTGACCTATTATTTTCTAGTGTAGCAAATGTTAATGACTGAACAGATGGCTTCATCACATTTGAAAAACCAATGTCTCCTTCCCCAAATGAACACTTGGCTTCTTGGTTGTTGTGCCCATGACGTGAAATGATGCCATCTCTTTGAGCATTATTCCATCGGCTGGATTCACTAGCTTCAATAATTTTGCAGAATTGCATAAGTTTTCCTTCATCAACACCACGTGCAAACAGTCTTCCCTCAGAATGAGAAGAAGGCCGGTCACTTGCATTATTTTTTATCAATGAAACAGGCCCATTTGGATTTTCAATATTCCTCATCTGCAGAAAAACAACAAATAGAAGGAACCAGTGAAATTTTGTCAGAGGATAAAAAACAAAATACACCTAACTCGACTCTCTTCAAAATCTTGGCCAACTATTTGTGTCAAAAAGAGCAGTGACAGAATAACAAGACACAAGATCACTAAAGGAAACCAGCAAGCAAACAACGTGCTGAACATAATTAGAAGATATTCTATAGCACAAGCTTGAGGTCTTCCAATGGTCTCTTTTATATAGGAGTTATCCAAATCCAAAGCATATGCATCCATTCCACATAGATGATGGGGCAAAAGAATGATGTCAAACATGCGTTCTTGCACAATAAAAGACAACCCACAACTAATTAAACATTGCTAAAGTAACGTCCCTACTTGAGTATTGATACCCAGCCCACACATTTAAAAGCCATGCAAAAAAAAAAGCTAAATATTTAAATAGCTAGCAACCATTTTAATTACAAATTAATACTAGAAACCAATATTGTACTAGACAATGTAAAGAAAATTAGACAACAAGGAGTACAAGTGAGATCCCAGATTCAAGATTTAGCAATAAATGAGACATGTTGCATTAAATAGAAAATAACAATAAAATAAGTTATCCCGGAAAAACTCCAGATAAACTCACCGTACTAAGTTGGCTAGTATTTACACAGCTAACACATCCTATACCACCATAGTCAAGATGCTCGAACAAAGATCTAGATACCATGCATCCGCAGTGGATAGGCTGCCAAACCAAAACAAATTGACTTCAATGACCACGGAACAAAGGGAATGCCTAAATAGTTACATAAAAATAGGTTACCATTTTACCTTGTTGCAAAAGTTACACTCCCTCCAACCAGTTTGTTGGTGGTGGAATTTGCTGCAGAAAACTGAATTCTCGTATGTGGATCTGACATATTAAGGATTTCCAAGTTGGAAATATAAAGAATCAGTAAATGAATTATTAATAATAAAAATGCAGGGCAAAACTACCAAAGATATGACTGAGGGACGATATGTGCAGAGGGAGAAAATATTACATTACCAAGACAAAACTTCAATAAGAAAACTAGACCTAAGATCCATTCTTATTTTCAATTATTGATTCCCATATGCAATCAACTCTTTTTAACACACCCTACACTAGCAAGGAGCAAGATACTTCGTTATATAAAGAAAAGTACTTTCCAAGATAAACAAGAACCATGGCACTAGAATTAAGGCAACCGGGTAGAATTTTATGAAACTATCTAACAGAAGAAGAAAAAACTGTAAGTAACATTTATTTAAAAATTAAATAGATTCAGTTAGACACATATACATAAGTACTAGTGCATCACTTGAACTAAAATTTCCTTATCATAATGAAGGATAAAATAAATGTTTTTTTTTGCAATAAGTAGTAACGCCTATGACAGCAATCACCAAATTAAAAAGTTATGCTGGAATCCTGGTTTTAAAAAACAGTCTGCAACTATAGCTGCCATATCAGTCACATATACCTGCAATTTCTCGCAATGTCACGGATTGCAAAGAAACCACAATTTTAAACCTTGGTTAGAATAGTAGAACTACACTAAAATATTGAAAATGAACTAATCATGCATTTACTGCATTCACATCAAAGAAAAAACAATATATTTGCCAGATTGGCATATATACAATCACCACATTATGACACTTACAATGGCTCAAGGATGTCACCCTTCCACTCCTCCATAAATCTAACATTACAGATATAAGCCAACATTAGTCAACAAAATATATATAATGAAATAAAATATGCATAATCTATTTTTTAATATAACAATTAAGAATTTTTATTTCACAATCATTATGACCAGAACACCCTCACCAAGTCATTCTCTAGAAATATTTCCCAAATTAGCAGCACTGATCCCCGCCCTTCATCAACAACAACTTCATATTGTCATCAGAAGAGTAAATAGCATTGCATGGTATAAATATTCTTCTCTGAGTTGAGCACTTAATTTGATTTTCTTATTCACATCAATGCGATAGTTTCTTGATATATAACAGACACACACTTAAAACCAGAAAATCCCGGGAAGGGCAAATAAAAATAAGACCAAACCAAACCTCACAAATACAATTGCAATCCTCACGAGACTAATTACACCAAAATCAAAAACCCAAAAACATCTCTGATTTTTCAAACAACATCAACATGAACGAGTCCCAAAAATCGTATCCCCAAAAATACCCTTGCATCAGCCACTCCCCCCATTATTGACGAATAGATGAAATTCAAAGGAAAAGGACACAAATTTACCCGCACTTGCAGCACAGTTGGGCGAATCCACCAGATCGCAGAGGCCACCCCTTTCTCCATTCATGAGTGCACGAACCATTAACGACGCAAATATCAGAACCCATTAAT
Source organism: Phaseolus vulgaris (assembly GCF_051622355.1). Classification (NCBI taxonomy): domain Eukaryota; kingdom Viridiplantae; phylum Streptophyta; class Magnoliopsida; order Fabales; family Fabaceae; genus Phaseolus; species Phaseolus vulgaris. The sequence goes on from NC_143503.1 coordinate 25,636,491, forward strand.
ACAAAATCCAAAATTCCACTGCCAAAGAAACACAATCCAAAACTCAAATCAAAATCAAAAACCCTAAAAACCAAAACAATAAAAAAAAAACTATTGACCCATCCTCACAATTTTTTTCAGACTCCATATACACCCATGCACAAAGCTTCAAGATTCAAAAAGGGGTTATAACAAAACAGAACCCCAAGACGAAAAAACAAACCTTTGTCCCACCCCAAGTGATAGCCAACCAATGGGTCATTCACATGAACGAAAAAGAACCCAACTTCGCAGTGCTAGCTATCTCTATCTATCAATCTATCTCCTCAAATCTTAACAACCACACACATCATCTGTTACATCAACACTTAGCTGGGGAAGAAGATGGGCAGAGCAGCGAAGAAAAACAGAGTGAAAGCACTGAAATCAGCATAAGGCAATGGAAATTGACCTGAATTTTTACAGAGAGAGAAACCGAGGATGTGTGTATCTGTGTAGAGAGAGAAAGTGAAGAGAGAGAAAGAGGAGAGAGAGTGTGTGTGCATGCAAAGCAACATATGCATAAAATGCATGCAGGACACTTGAAGACATAACACATACACACCACCGCTAACCTTAACGCACACAAGTCGTTTATTTTCTTTTCTTTTTCACTCTGTTTTCACTTTGGGGACACTGATATTCTCACCCGCACTTCACGGGGCTGTCTCGCTATGACTGTGACTTGGACTCGCTTCTCTCACCCCTCGGTGTATCCCTCTTGGTGAAACATGTATCATGCCCTCGACGTGTATCTTATTATTATATATAAAAATAATAATTTTAAGTTTTTTAAATTAACTTTTTATTTTCATTCTTAATTTAAAAATTTGAATGATTAATAATAACCATATCTCATAAAAATCAAAATAAAATAAAAAATTACTTAGTTAACTGAAAACCTAACAAAATTTTAAATGTATTTGAACTTTCTTAGTTTTTAAAAAACTAATATTTAAATTTTTACTGTTTCTAAAAAAGGTTTTATGTTAGCAGTATTAAATTTATTATTATTAATTCTGGATTATTTGGTTGAAGGATTCAAAAACATTGAAATCGGAAATTATTAATGATAGACAATGAATAAAAATATTTTATATGGGAAATGCATGTGAAAGTTAATATTGGTGCATCCTTTCCTCTGTCTTATTTTATTATTGTTATAGGAAGTTTGATTTTACTCATTAAATATAATGGTATTACTATAATCTATAAGCATGCATGTGTACGCGATATGTGTCTAGCTTAACTTAAATTTATTCGTGTTGTTAACCATAATCAGACTATTGATTATATAATAACTTGATTATATATATATATATATATATATATATATTAAAGACAAAATAAATTAAGTGGTCAATTATAATATAATATATTAGTGAATAAATATATTGAAATAAATGTTATTATGCCATTAAAAAAATATGGTTTTAAGGATACAAATATAATTAATTTATTAATAATGGTTAAAAATTACAATCTTAAAATACTAAATAACAGTAATAGATTGGATGTACCGATTTAATTAAATTTTCAACATCATTGTTGAGATATTGACATGGTCAATAGATTTTTGCATGTAAAAATTACGAAGATTGTTAAATTATATGAATATAATGTCATATATGGATAGCATGTGAATTGTTGTTTGAGTTGTGTATTAAGTAAAAATACTTATGCTATTATAGAGATGCTCATGTTTCATGGATAATATAAATTACGTAAACTAAGATATCAAGTGGTGAAAAATTGAGAGAAGAGTTATTGCATATTATAACATATGTAGATGTGTGACTTGAGTTATAATGAACTTACCATGATTCATTATTCTTAGGTTCGTTTGTAAATCTGAGTATTTGGATCAATCTTGATATTGTGGTTTAAAGAAAGATGAAGTCAGTATAAGTCTTATATTGAATTCCAAAAGACATTTTAGAAAAATTTGAAAGTGTATAAAGAAGATTTTGATTAAGGAGAGTTAATTTTAGTATCTATTCTAATTAGATATTAAAATAAAGAAATGAACTATAATGTGGTGGCATGGAAGTATATACTTAAGCATGTTAATGCATGTATGTTTGCGGTTGTTGAAAGTTTGATTTGAGATTTTAAAATAAAGAAAATTATATAATTAATTTGGGTATTCAAAATTGGTTTCTTTTTCAAGTGATTGTAAACATGTTACATGTGTTGGAATTGGCTTGTTGTGTATTCTTGGTTTGTTTGTTTTTTGGATTCATATTGCTTAAGTGGTAGACTATTGTTCAAACAATGTCTAAGTAGTGATCATTGCATACACAACCCAGTATTGTTCAAGCGCCAACATAGAAGCTCAAGTGATAAAGTATATCACTCAAACAATGGCTTAAGGCTTGAGTGAGAAAGAGATTGAGATAATTTTTTCTCTTCTGGAACAAGTGACGTTCAAGTAACAATAGGTCGCTCAAACATTGATGAATGGGAGTGATGCATGGGTTTCTACAAGTTATGAGGTGTGTGAACATTGTGCTTAGTGTTTTTGGCACTTTTTGAACTATACTAATAAGTATCATCATTTAATCATTAAGATGATGTTTTTCAATCAATGGTTACTCAAATGTTGAATGAGAGTTTGAGTAAGTGAGAGGTCAAACCAACTCTATCTTCTTTGGAGATGATTACTTAAGTGACAAGAGGTTCCTTAAGAGAGAAAGAGATGTCGTACCTATTCTCACTCCTCTAGAGTTTGTACTAGTAAAGGAAGTCTTCATTTATTTAAAAAAGCAAAGTCACTAAAGTAAGAGAAGTTCACATTTACTTGATGGTAAGATGGTGTTGATGATGAGCAAGTGGTGATATTTATATATGTGAGATTGATAAGTTTATATGCATGTATGATATTGATGATGATGATGATGATTAGATGCAAGCATGTGTATAATATACATTGAGTTATATATTGTATGTGATATTTGTATGGTATGATGATCCTTTTATTAGTTGTTGCCCTTTATAGGTGTGTTGACGGATATGTTTTGGCCCTTTATGGATGTATAGTAAGGGATACATGGGATGACATTATGGTCATAACGTTTATATTATTGTGTACAATAATTCATTAAGGAAAGGAGATTGTATTGTTTCATTGATAATCTAAATCATGTAGATCAATAGATTAGATGGTGAGAAAATGAAGGAAGTTATTGCACTATGGTGTTAGTGTTTGTGCAAATAACTACCTTAATGTCATGGAGTTGAGGTTTGCATTTCAAAAAAGCTTGGAATTGTTCAAGTATTAATCTCTAGTGGGACATGTTCACTATGAGTCTTCTGAAAGGTGTCAACTATTACAAATTACATTGTTTCATCAATATACATTCATGTATTCTTTGATAGAAGTGATTCAATTATAATTTATTATGTATTTTCAAGTGTCACATCATTGCTTAAATTATGTGCCTTATTGCATAAGCCACCCAATTCTATAAAACTACCAAAAACTTTGATTTTACATTGTTTGAGCATTTAAAGTTTTATAAGAGAGAAAATGACTTTGATATCTCTCTTATTCCAACCTCAAGCAATGGCTTAAGCGATAGTCATTGTCGCTTAAGAAGCAACGATAATATTTATGCGATAATGATCGATGCAAATAATCATTATGATCACTTAATGACAAGTTAACACCAAAGTGAAATACATAAAAAAATAATAATCAAATATGATTGCATAACTCAAAATTTCCTAACTCTAATCTTGATTCGTTAAATGTTACATCTTCAATAATATAATTTTATTGTAAAAAAATTATCAACTAATAATATTAAAGAAAAATAAAGTATTTAAATATTTAGAAAGATAAAATTTAAAATAAGTGAAAATGAATTATTTTGAATTTATTTATAATTTTTTTTAATATTTTACTTTTAAATTTATTTTTTTTGTAAAACTACATTATATTATATTATATATATATATATATATATATATCACTACTTATTAATAAAGTAACCACACTTTTAAGTTTTATTTAAATAAAATTCTTGAAAAATAAAATATAACACTTTCTAATAGTTACTAACATGTCATGTCACTTCCAAATAATAACTAGATCGTTTCCTAAAATATTAAGACATTTTTAATAATATCCTTATTTTCACTTCATTTTTAAATATTGTATATACATACTTATAAAAAAAAAGAGAAAATACTAATAACAAATATTTTAATTTAAAACACTTAAATAAGAAACTACAACAAAAGTAAATAAAATCCTAATTTTTCTTTTGGTGGTAAATTGAAAATCCTTTTACTTATGGAAACACTTTCTAATGCACACCCATTACCATTGACTAACCAAACCCATCAATTAATTAATTGAACATTTAAAATGCATTGAAACCAAATTGATGGAGAATTTTTTAGTCGGCAATTAATAATAGAAATATTTATGTTGACTTTTTCATATGATATGGTTAAAAAAAACACATCACCATCTCCACAAGTATGCATGTATCCATGGTCTATGCATGGAACTGAGTTTTTATTTGAACTTAGAACATTTCTATGGTTGCTCATATTAAACAATATTCAATGGATTAGACTTTTCAGAAATTGAAATTAATTTTGGCTTGCTTACCTGGATGAATTAGATCATATAAAAGCAAAATTTAATTTTGAAAATGTTTGGTTGGAACATGAAAGGTTGCATTAAGAAATTATGTTTGTGTTAGGTTAGTTGTAACATGGACAATAATATATATCTTTAACTCAACTATTAATATCCATATTTGTGTGGTTGTGTAGAAATATTCAAAATATTTTTCCATCATTTTTTTCTTTATTAATCTAAAATACGAGTGAAATATGAGTATGCTTTGCTATGTTTGGTAAAATTATTTAAAAAAAGCTAGGTAAAACTGGAAAGTTAGAATAAAAATGTTTAATAAAATGACTAATCAACTAATCAAAAGTTCTAGAAATGAAAGATAAAACACGATTAATTATTAATGAAATATTAATATTAAGTAATTATACATTTCTATTTTACTTTAGATTTGTAATCTAATTTTTTATATAAATTAAATTTCAAATAATATTTGTGTGAAATTTTATTCTTTGCTGTAATTAAAAATATTTATCATTTCTCAATAAAAGGATATTTTTTTTAAGTATTGAATAATTAAAACAACAATGAACAAGTGTCACGTTATATTAACATATTTTACATTATGAATGATTTTATGTTAAATTATTAATTATTTTAACTATTTTTTAAATTAACTATTTAGTTACGACGATTTATTTAGTATGAGAAAATAACATTACAGCTTTAGATATTAGGTAACGGCTTTATTTATATAAGTTTTGGAATATAGGTAAATATTATATATTTTTTAACCTAAATGTTATTTTTAGATAATGTATTTTATGTTTATGGTTCTATAGATAGATAGATTTAGATTGAGAGAATGTATGTTAAGTTATATTAAGTAGATTTAGAATGTTGGCCTTGCTGATTTTAAAAAAATTACTAAAGTTTGATCAATTGTAATAACAATGTATATCTAAAGAGTTTTTTTTTTTAGTTTTTTTTAAGTGATTTAGATTTGTATAGTACTAAAAAATTTATATTTTTCTGGTAAATTTTCTATACTATTTTTGTTTAATTGAGAATCTCTTCGCTTGAGTCAAATAAACCTAAGAGCAAGTCAAATTTTTACTCCATTTTTGCTTGAGCGATAATTCCCTCATTTGAGCGAAAATGGACTCGAGAGCAAGGTAATCAATTTTATACATTCATGATTTCTTAACCAAATTTATTCAAATTTCAAATCAAACAATCAACATTCATCAATGTTTACACTTCACGTCAACTTCACATCCATATCTTCTAACATATTGTTCTATTGAAAAGTAAAACTAGTTTCTTACTTGATTAGAAGTAGACGTGCTTACAAATAACTCAAATTCTTAAAAAAAACAAGGACAACTTAACCTGCACAACAAAGTCTCGATCAATAATCCAAACATATCACTAGGACTCTGCACTAACAAATACTAATCATGAAACTATAACCACCACATGCAAACTCTTCTAACCAAACAAATACTGAAACTAAAAACTGACTCAAAGGAAAAAGAAGCAAACATGAACTTACTTTAACTAAAATTTTGATCGAGTGACTTTGTTCTATTCACTATGAGGAATCTTTAGTGGCCTCTGATCATCAATCTAATGAATGAGGTGGTCAAAATCTTAGAGAAAAAACAAAAGAGAAAAAAAAAACGAAGTTTGTATAGATTGTTTTTCGGGAGCGATTCATCCTTCACGAAGGCAACATACAACTATCCATTGTACTTCGCTCTCCAAGTGTGCTTGTTCCCCATCTTCTTTACCACGACAATTCTTTGTGAAAAAAACTCCAATGAGAAGAGAAAGAAAGACATTGAATGATGATTATTTTAAAATAAAACCTGAATAATTGATTTTTCTTTTTATATATATTTTTTACTTTAATAATAAAATATTCAAGTGTCACTTTAATTATACAACTTTTACTATTCACTTTAACGTATCGGATATGCTAAAAACACCGAAGAAAATTTATCTTTCTCTTTTATTATTATTTTAGTGTTTGTTTTCTTTTTATACTTTTTTTCATTTTGTTTTCTATTCACTTTTCTTTATCAAACTTTTACTATATTTTCGAAATTTTGTTTCATTCTTTAACTTTAAAATAACTTTTTATATTAAAAATACCCAAACAAATATAGTACACGCCTCTAAATAATGTTATTCTACATTGAAAATAATATTATTGTGTTATACAAAGAAAATAAATTGACTTCATACACTAATCAAATAATTCCCTTTAAAACCTTAAAAAACAAAATTATTTGAATAAAAATAAGTGATATCAAACAAATATGAAATTCAAATGTTCAAACAAGATTTCACATTATGAGAATTAAGCTCTGAAAGTGATTACATCATAAAGAGGGAAATCTTTGCAAAAGTGATATGATGAGGTTATGTAGGTTAAAGTATTAATTAGTTCCAACAACCATCACAAAATTATCATCATATATTTTATTTTATTTTATTTTATTAAAGCCAGAATTTTTTATCTTTATTGATTGTGCACAAAATTTAAAATTCAAGACACCTTATTTAAATTATTTAAAAGAGTTGAATTGAATATCATACAAACATAATACAAAATATGGGTACTTCTATTTAATAATTTGAATTATTGTGTTGAATAAATATTTTAGCACGTAATTTTAAAGAAAATATTTTTGAAAAGTATCATTATGAAACCACGTGTTTTATCTTAATTTTATATATTAGTTATTTAATTTAATAAAAAAATTGACTGTAGATATAATTTAATTTAACATATATAATCTTATTCTAAGACATCTTAAAATATTAAGAAAAACATTAATATTTAAATTATTCTGAATCTTAATTTTCAAATTATGTGAGATTATTTAAAATATAGAAAGAAATATAAAATTATATTTTTTTCTTACCCTTTAGTTCGTGTATAAAGTGTTTCTGGTGAATAATAGCAGTTCTTTACACCAGTGAGGACCACTCACTATAATATTATTTATTCTCACCGAACTGCGTGAACGCTATAACTCCAATTATTAATGCTGTAAATTACACGTGTATATATATTAAAAAAATTACTTGTTAACTGATTTGTAAATATAAAATTTGAAATAATTTGTGACTTTTTTCCAATTAGCAGACATGTCGATAAAAATTCTCCATACAGCACATTTTTTATTTATTTATTATAATAGCACGGTTAATTTTGGAAAAAATCAAATTTGATTTTTTAAAAACTAAATTCTGACTTTTATGCTATGAGGATCAGACACGCCTCTAAGATGGGTGTCTGTGTTAGACACACGTATCGGATACTGACACACGTATCGGATACTGATACTCGTAGAACACTTGTACGATTCATATCGGTGAAACATCCAATTCAAAAAATATTTGTTGGATTTCTGACAATTCTAGCACGGTTCGAATACAATGTTAAAAAATGAAAAATGTTTTGAACTAGTTATAAGAAACATATTTCTGCTAAAACAAATACTGAAACATACTTGTGCACATAAATTTTTATTGTCAATTTATATCATTCATAATTATATCATATATAAATCAGTGTCCTCGTTTTCTCATGTCTTAGAGATTATACGTATCTTTGTACCCATATTTATATCGTATAAGTATTTGTGTCAGTATATATAATACATAACTCTTATGTAGTAATTATTACTATAAATAAATAAAAATGTGTTTTATAAGAAATTTTTATTGTCATATGTACTAATTAGAAAAAAAATCTAATTTATATAGATTTTTATTTCTTAAACTATAGAAGTACATTTTTAAGAGAAACTCTTCACGCAACTTAATATGATTTTAAAAATAAATAATAATTTTAGATGTAATAATCTTAATTCTGTTTAATAGACTTATAGAAATATTAATTAACTTAAAGTATTTATTTAAAATATTAAAATGATATCTTAATCTTTGTACGTGTAACTTTTTTTGTACACCCTTCTAAGTTGTAAAAGATATTTCTGTAAATAATAAAAAAAACAGAAAAATGGTGTTTAATGGGAAGAAAAAATAGGAAGTTTATATCTTTTGAATAAATGAAAATTAATTGTTTGAATTGAAGAGTAAAAATGAAAGAATGAAAAAGAAAAGAAAAAATTGAATTACTTGGATTAAAGAAAATAAGTATAAAATAAAAGGATAATGAAGAGTTAAGAAATAGACACTTAAAAAAAAGCTAGTAGAAATAATCACTTTTTTTAAAAGCATGTTAGAATCACTTACTAATTAACCTTTTTTATGACAAAACTTCAATTTCAAATCTTATTTTAAAATATTTAATTACCTAACGAATTAACCGTTTCATAATCATATACAAATTTTAAGTTTAATTAGCCATTTAGTTTATACAATAATATAAAGTTCTTTTCTCTAAATTTAAAAATAATATTTTTTATGTTTTTTAAAAATTGTATATACACTCATATATATCATTTTATGTTTTTAATCTTTATATATATATATATATATATATATATATATATAAATAGCATAATAAAAAGGTAGCATTGTTGTGAACAGTTACTGTGAAAATAATTGGATAAGAATAAGATGACAGGAATGACCACTGGCGGTGCCAACATCCATATTGGATAATGTTTTTATTTTTTTTGGCTTTGCGTTTTCATAACGGCTACTATTGTAAAGAAAAAAATAAATAATTAAGTATTTATGAACATATGCTGCAATTGAAAATTTTAAAATCATAAATATTAAAATAAAAACTACAATTATATTTCATAAAAAATAACATTTACATTCCCTCCAGTTTTAAAATAAAGATTCACTTTTTTTGTGTTTTAAAAAAACTTATATTCTTCTAATTTTTAAAAAGTATTGACATCTTTTATATTTTTAATAAAATATTTTCCTCAAAGTGATACTTACCTATTTCATTTTATTTTAAAAAGTCTGATAACAATTTATTTTAAAAATCATATATTAACTTAAATTTAAATAAAAAATATTAAATTTTAAAATATGAAATATAAATATATGTATACAAAAATTGATCGATTTAATTATTATATATTAAAAATACATGTAAAATTTTAATGTGGTTCATTTATAAATTAAATGGTCTTTCAAATAAATTAAAGAAAACATGTTTTGATATACAAGTAATATATAGTTACAAAATATTGAATTGGATCTATTAAATTATTATATTTAAATGGGATATTTTTATACAATTACAAACATGTTATTAAAACTATATGTATATATATAAACATAAATAAAACTAAAGTATATGAGTGTTATTTTATTAATAACATGAGAGCACTAAATATTTATTTAAAACTAAATATGAATGCAAAAAATCATTTATTTTTTATTAATAAAAAATATTTAACTTTAGAAGAAAAAAAATATTTTAAAGTTAACCAATATATTATTTTTAATGGGATAAAGAATGTGAGATTTCACTTTATTAAAAATATAATAAAAAAATCAAGAAAGATGTATATGTTTTAAAAACTATAAGTGATATAATTGTGATTTTATTTAAGAGAAATGAATGAAATTTTTGGCCTTCATAGAATTGAAATTCCATATTTAGAATAAGATTTGGTTTTATTAGGGTTAGACGAATTGGGAGCGTACACGTATAGATGATGAATTGGAATTCGTTGAACTCGAGAATGAGGTTATTTTGGGGCAATTCAATCACTTCATGAAATAAACAAACAAAATAATAAGGCGTGGATATCGAGTCTTATAAATTAAATATAAAATTAATTAAAGACTTCGGTATCTACATATTTATTTTAATTGTGTTCACTTTTCAATCAATCTTTTTGTCATTCATAATTTGACCTCTCAATTTTGTTTCTTTTTTTTATCTTCGTTCTTTCAACATCACTCATTTCATTGCTGCTCATTCCTTTTTGGGTTCTTTCAAATTACAAGCTCCTCTTCAAGTATTGTCTTTTCTTTGAAGATATTTTCTACTATTTCTTAGGACTGATTCGTGAGTTAAGCCTTGCCTCAATTTTTTTATTCTATTATCCTTCTAGAATTTTGTATTTTGTATATTTTCATGAAATATATATAAAAAAATTGAACTTGGGTATAAATAGAACTTGGCCCAAACTAGTTAGAGTTGTTTCGCTTTGGGTTCACTTATGGAGAGAAATGTGATGAAGAATCGATTGCAGTTATTTACAATAATGAAGACCAAATAGTGGTCAAGAATTAATGTGCAACCTCACGAGTTGCTCAAGCATTGTGAACACACAAGTTCTATGACAATAATAGTTACTATTATTATACAGGTGTTGAAATGGATCTTAATTATTTGACTTCATTTATATGACATGGAATTAGTTAATCAAATTTAGACTTGAAATTAGTTTTTACTCAACTAGATTTGGAATATTTTTTTAGTTCGATGTAGGTTGACCCATGGTGCATCAAGCTAACGAACTTTTTTTGAAAAAAATTATATAATTTTTATGATAAATTATATATTTTAATATAGATATAGTTTGACACCCTTAAAAATTTATAATTCGTTTTAATAATACAATAATATATATTGGCAATTGAAGTTAAAAAATAATTAAAATATTAATATATTGATTAAGCAGGTGTTCTTTTTGAAGATGTCAAATTATTACCACCCACATTTTGTTAAATATAATGAAAATAAAAATATAGTTAAAGTTCATGATAATAGAGAAATTTTAAATGTCATTATTTTTGTTTTTAACAAAAACACGGAATACTGTCACAAGCAATACTCTTTAGTATAATGTTTTAATAAAAATGTTAATTTTCATAAATACTGCAGTATATATAATAAAATTTAATTTTATGTTGCTAATAAATCATTTTCAACAAAACGTAGAATACCAGAGAGAGAAAATGTGTTTAGAGGAATACATAGAGTTTTGTTCAGTACTTTTTTTACGAATCATACGTAGAGTTAAAAGTTTGATCAAATTAGTTTAAAGTATTAAATATAGTTGAGATGTATAGTTAAATTAATTTCAGGAATATAAAGTGTGAAGAAAATAACGAGAAAATGATCTATATTAAGAATGGTGGCGAGAGAGGGAGAAACAAAATGGTTTAATGTTGGTTTGTTGATGAGGCATGTGAAGAGAAAGTCTATTGGTACTACTATATATGTTGAAGGAAGGTGTTATTACTTCATGTACTTGCCTCCTTCAATACCTTCTGAACACGCAGAAGCTGAAAGACGAAGCTTTCAAACATCACCTGACCTGACAAGCTAATTTTATCAATGTTATGTTTTTCACTCGTCTTTCTTTCTTCGCCCAAGCAAAGTCTCTTCTCTGTAAAAACAAAGTAGCATGGCATCTATATCACATAAGGGAAGGTGTGCAAAAAAATTTAAATATTTAAATTAAATCCATAATTACACTGACTCATTTTAATCAATTCCTTTCATATTTAAATTCGTATATTTTTATTTTTTAATTAATTTAATTGGATTTTTAATAAAAATAAAATAAAAGCTAATGTTATTTTTAAGAATTTTTTTGCTGGGGATAATTTTTCTTTGTTAATTCTGAATTAGAGATTTCTTATTCGATTTGTAAAATGTTTCTTCATATTCGAATGAAAGGACATTGTTGACTCGGTCTTGCATGGATATTATTGTCCCTACCTTGTCTAGATCACTTTTAACTCAACATTTGACTAAAATATCATTTAACACAACCTAGATTTAAAAGTTATCAATTAGGGCTCAATCGAAACTTTATTGGTTTGGTCTCCTCTTAAACATCTTAGCACAACTTCAATTAAGATATTATTGACCTATTTACCAATGATAAATTTGTTTTTAAATCTAAATGTGACTTATTTAAATGTTTAGAAGTCTAACAACTTAATAGTCTTATTTGTAGTTTGATTTATGAAAGGCCTACAAACAAATCAATAAACTTAAATAGGTTATTAAACCTAACAAGGACAAAGGATATTGTTATTCATATAAATTAGTTTTGTTTTCTAAATATTAATATTAAAGAAAATAAAAATTCAAGAAAAATAATCATTATATTATATTAAAAATAGAGACACATAGAACATATAAAAATACTTATATTATCTCATGTCAAAAAATAAAAGAAAGTTTTAGAAGAAAAAATAATTGAACTATACTTAAAAGGAAAATAGTAAAAGTTTCAATTAGAATCATTAAATACTTTTATTATCATTTTTAACCTTTATTAATTCAAATAAACTCAATTTGATTTTATAAAATATAATAGTTTCAATTTTAATATCAATTTTATTCAAAATTAATAGACATGAATCTAAATTAAATTGAAGAGAAAATCCAAATCCATTTAATTTTTGGATTTCAAATTCAACTATTTTATTGAATTTAGACTTGTCATGTATTAAGTTTTTAGAAATTCAAAGCATGACAGCCTCACAAGTAAATGTGAACTGAGTTCATTTCAAAAGCAAAGAAATTAGATGGATAAAGAAAATGAATCACATACCTTCGTTTGAAGTTTCACATTTAAGAGGAGTTTCAGCATCACAATTGCTCCTGGTGAAAATTTCAGTTTCCTCAGTATATATCTCATGTAAGAAGTATTATGAGAGCGTTGACCCAGCCACCAAGGCAAGAGAAAAAATATATATGTAGAGAATTAAGAATAGACATACTTTCTTTTATCTACTTGGCTTTCTTGTTTGTCAGGTTTCTTCAGTAATGATGATATCTCCTCCACATGACCCGAAGAGTCAGCTGTTACAAGACACTCTGTTGCTGATGCTTTTGGATTTGTGTCCTCTGTGCCTTCACATTCTTGCTCATGATTCTTGGAAGATGGGGCATCTTCTGTTAGTTTCTTTTCAGAGGACAATTCATCATCTCCCATGAAAATATTTTCTTCATCAAAAAAATTGTGTCTTTCTTTTTGCAGTTTCACTTGTCTCTCGCTTTTGCTAACACTTCCCTGTCCTCCTGACATATCAGTAGATGAAGTCGCACAATGAAAACCTTCAGCAGACTTTCCTCTGAAATGAAAATCTGGAGATAAACTGGGGCTCGTTGGCCAGGAACCAACATTAGGGAATGCGGCAGAAGAATCAAATGCAAACTTTTGAGAGGTAAAACTGCAAGGAGGTGAATCTGTAGGAGGTGCAGTTTTTTTAAATCCACCAAAGGAAGGACTGGCCATGTTACTTTCGAGGGTAGAAAAGACGCTAAAAGGATCTTCATTTCTTTTCTTGGATCCGAAGACTGCAAAATCTGCCTCTAAATCTAGACAGAATGAGGCGGCAATAGAACTCTTATCAAGTGAAGGATTTCTTTCTTCCAAGTGCCAACTGTTACGTGCCCCCAACTCTTCCTGTGGAATACAGTTTGAATAATGAGATGGTACTCGCTTTGATGAGTTTGGCATGCTTCTGCACTTTTCGTCCTTGGTACTGTACTTATTTCTAGAGCTAGAAAAAGCATTTCTATGTTTTCTAGGGCTTGCAAAAGCATTTCTATGTTTTCTAGGGCTTGCTAAAGCATTTCTATGCTTTCTTCTGTTCTCTCCTGTCAACATTATTGCTGGTGAATGTGCAGTGGACTCACCCCTCACTGACACCAAATGCAGACATTCCAATTAAGAATAGCACATATGCCTTATGTATCAAATAGAACTACTAATCATATGCATAACCCTAATGAGTGTGCTTTTGGGAGTCAAGATATTACCGGCAGTGCATGAGCTCGACTCTTCGCTGACAGAAAGTACACAGAAAGTCAGACAAGGTGACAATATAAAGGAACAGAAAAAAAAATTATCATGGAACACAAGATTATTCTGGTTTTACCTCAGCAAGCTCGAATTATCCCTTACATCTTCTGGAATGAAATTTTGAGCATTGAAGTTCCCATCTAATCTATAACATTAACGACAGCAGAAAAACATAAGAAAATGCTCATCTCACTACAGAGCTTCTGAGAATAATGTTCATACCTTGACCTGCTAGGAACATAAAAGTCAAAATCTTTCTCTAATTCGTCTTTAGAAAATGAAGACCGTGGTTCTGAAGATTAAGAAAAGGAGCATAAAAGAGTAAAAACACCATATTGGAGTGATATATAAATCGTTACTTGCGTCAAATATGTTTTCGACTCAAACCAATATTTCGCGTATTTAGACTCAAACTCCTATCATACATGCAAGATGCTCATTACAAAACATCAGATCTATGAATAAGTGAATCTCATTAACCATCAATCTAGCAGACGAAATTTTGACCAATGAGCAGTTAAAACTGGTAAGCTTGGAATGCAAATAAGAAAATGAGTAATAATTGATAGACACTTAATGATTCTAAACATCTCATCATTTTCCATCCTTTTTATAACATATATCTACTATCATACTTAGGTTTCTCTTTCTTTCGCTAGGTGTCAAATAGTTTGTGCCCAACACTAACATTCAAGTACAAAACAACCACAAAAACTGTCATGAGGTCATTGTGTTTGAAAAAACAGTTACATATTACCTAAATAGTTAAGTCCTGTAGTAGATGTAGTTTCTCTCCCGATAAGATGCTTAGCATTTACAACGTGCTGGTAGTAAAGGGTTGAGATACTATTGGTCAACAAATTAACGTTAATTGTGACCACACGTGCATAATTGTAGCTCAAGATGATTTTAGCTAACAATTGTATGTACTGTCATTCTTAAGAAAATAGGACAGAAAGTTCCCAATATGTTCATAAAGTGTAAAATGACCAGGTATTTATAAATTTTGGGTGCATGGCATACCAGAAGAACCCAAACTTACAGTCACAGATAGCGAATTACTAAAATAGGTAAAACCACAAAAATTAAATTATCTTGAGTATCATTGGTGTTCCATTCTAAGAATAGTTTTTAAAACATTTAAGATTATATTTGGTAGTTTAAGGAAGCAAATTGTACCGCGCATATCCATCTCTTTCATCGCTTTAGCTGAAGACCTGCACAGCCATACATACAACCATCTTTAAGTCAAAAATATCATTATAGGAAACAAGGAAAGGTGCACTCTAGCCTCTAGTACAGCAAATACCATTTCTTTGGCAGTAGGTCTTCAAAAGCATAATTTTCCATTTTGTAGGTTCCACTTTTCAATAATTCAGGAGATTTAGAACCCATTTGAAAAGTCTGCTTACACGAGGTATCATATCCCATCTCGTTGTCAAAAGTCTCATCAAGGAAAACTGAACCTGCTATATTCCATAAAAGGCGGAGAAACAGTTTTTCAATATCTGAAAAGTGATAGTCATGTCATTTACTGCAAAGCCTAAATATGTGACCAATGACCAGCTCTAATCTTTATCACATTAAGAAAGGATAAAACCTAGACAAATGTGGTTGGTCCTGATAGGCTTTAATTGAATCACTGACCCAGGAACATATCATGTTATATATGAATGTCGCGATTCACGGAATACATTAAGCAAATGATGAAATAGTCAATTTATCCAGTGCTTAAATATAAATTATCCAATCTCAAATAATGTGGTCATTTCTGAAGTTTAAAAGTTATATGTATTTCACGGTTTTTTCATTCATTTGCTTATTTTAAAGTTCTTCATTTTTTATGTTTTTTTCATCTGTCACTGCTACATGTCATAGATCTTGATAAATGACAAATAGTTACCATGTTTACAAGAAATCGGTTGAAGTTATTTCAAATGCATTTTAGCAACGTGTTAGAGAACAAAGACATTGAACAAAAATTAGATATAACAAATAAGAAAGAAAGAAAAAATTAGGCATAGCTAACCATTCCACAAGTCTCCATCACTGTTTTCAGTCTTGTAGAAGAATTCTTCCCTATCGGAAGAGCCATTTCTGTTATCAATGTCATAAAAAAGATTGCCGTTTCCAACAATAGCTGAACTTCGCCTTAATTTGTTAAATGGAAAGTCCGAAGAACTGATAGGCGAGACCTTGATATCTTGCACCATTGTATCCTATAAGTAGTGTGTCACAATGTATAATAGCATAATCAACCAACATAACTCATTTTGAATTCAATTAGGCAGAATATAATGAAATTATTGCAAGTCTATCAATCAGGGGAACAATATTATATGTCCAACTCCAGCTGTGATCAAATCAAAAGAGGCAAAATAGAATAAAAGATTAACATTAACAGCAGTAAAAATTTAACAACCCCCTCAAAATTTCTAAGGTATTCTGAGTAAGATAAGTGGCATGGGCCATGGTAAGGTTGTTGCCTGGTATCCAAGAGATATAGGCAACTTTTATTGAGGTGATTAAGAGATAATAGAAAAAAAAAATGAGAATATAACTTGAAAAAGGGTGAAACGGTAGAGGGTGTGAAATTTTCCTTAATATCTTTAATCATATTATCGATACCAGTAATTAGTAATTACTAAGTCATCTCTGCTTAACCGATAGATCTGTCGCCTTAATCATGATTGTTTCTAAATAAAATACAATAACTAAGTGATGATTCATTAAGTCAACTCTCATTAGGTCATGGTTCATTATTACCAAATCTCTCAAAAGTTTCTCTCCAAGAACCAATATATACACACACTAATCTGACTTTTCCAAAGCAGATATCTCAATATTGTGCATAAACATATTATAACAGAAGATCATGGACTAATTTATGGCTCGAGTTATATCAGTGCTCAATAACTTTACGAACACAACGTCATACAATTACATCATGGTATCCTGCCAATCAATGGTCATTAATTGCAGACTGAATTTTATTCCATGGAAGAGGAATAAAAGAAAATAAGATATAATTATGACATCACTTTAATAAAAAAAGAACTTGATGATTTTTCATGATAAAACAAAATATAAAAGATGTATATCAGTTCAGGTATCATTAATGATTGCCAAAGAACATATAGCTATAGAAGATGCAGATAGGAATATGAAAGATGGCATGTGTGTGGAAAGATTATTTTTTGCTTCACCACTTCAAGTTCAATGTCATCCAGCTCATGGTTAAGTTTCTTCAATTTTGATTTACTTTTATCCTTCTGCAATGGAGAGTAACGATATGGAATTCTGCAAAGAAAAAATTCCAAAACACAAAAAAAAATTCAATCTGTGACAGCCAGAGAAATTCTTGAATGCTACTGTCGTTTTTTTAAAGAACAAGTGAGGTTATGTTGTTCATTTAAAATAAAAAATTTATGATTAAGCCTACCTTTCATGAAACTGAAGGGACGATAGCCCCAAATATTTAAAACTTACAAGTGGCATAAGATATGGAGTTTAAAAGAACACCAACTATAGTTAATACCTGTTGTTGTTATGAAATATAAGGCTTTTATTATGCATTTTTAAACACTGAAAAATAGGATACAAGTTAAATCAAAAGGTCGACTATCAGATAGCAAACACCATCCTTCTCTCAGACAACAATGGACCATTGTTTTTTTATTACAAACAGGCGACTGGTAGCAATAGAATCTACCTTTGTAGTATTTGTTAAAGAAAAGACTAACTAAACAATAAAAAATGTGCATCATTATTCGAAAACAATTAAACATGCCTTGATGAATATTAAATAGTAACAGATCATGTATAAAATGACAAATGCTAAACATATGCTTAACTAAAATTTTCATAAATGCGAGTGAGATGATATGGTGATAATGTGAACTGAAGAAATTTTCGAAATTGTAATTAAAGGAAGATATTTAGCCATAAAGTCATTCAATTGCCAAAGTTGCACCAATCACACGGTGGTATTTAAGGTTAAAGGGTTCTTCTTGCAGAGGGAAGAAACAAAAGAAAGAATTATTCAAAAAGCATCAATTTAAGTACCTAAAGCGTTGCTCTGGCGAATGAACTGGCGTCTCTGTCCCAACTTTACCCAAGCCTAGTAGGATTCAATTAACATTATATATATATGGGGGAAAATGACAGAGTAAAAAACAATTTGATAAAATTGTTATATATAAAGTTTCACTTTATCTTAATGTAGAAGCACATCGTGCAATCATCTAAGAAACAAAACTTATAGGAGCAGAGATGTATTGAAATATGTAAACTGTGAATACCACAAATTAATTTGGGCAACAAAAACAAAACCAGAATGCTATAAGATATCAAATTCCGGAGAAAAAAACTGACAGTAAAAATTTTGGTTTCTTTGCTATATTTGAATATCACAAATTAAACTATCATCATAATTTTTTTACATCCACTGCGATAAATCTGTTCATAAGACACGAATCCAGTCATCACCTTAGCTTCCAACTGAATTAAAAGGGAACTATCCTTACATTTTAGTTGACGAGTAAATAACGATAGTCACAGTGATCCTAAGAATATTAAAATATGAAACGGGAGGCGAACCAAGACGAATGAAAAGAAATATATACCTTTGAGTGAAAAAGAAACATGATCTTCGCAGGTTGGAAACTTTTCTGCAGTGGCATTAGGTTCATCATCACACACCAAATCAATAACAGAAAATTCCGAGTCTGAGAACAAGGACAAACCAATAGGTGAGAGGAAGAAAGCAAGGAGGATGAAGGGCAGGGTACTGAATTTGAACGTAAAGATAAATGTTAAATAAATTCCATCTTAATGGCCTCGAAAGCAAAAAATGCGAAGATATATTCTAAAATTTACTAGAGCAAGAAACACATTTCCAATCCTAAACCCTAAACCCAACATATGTTTAATATGCTACTTACATTGATCAGTTACTGTCTTCCATTGATTCGGGGGTCCATTAAAGGCAGTATTCTGGTGATCGGGAGAACTCCTGTCAAGTGAAAAAAAAAGGTATTTTCGAACGCTGAGAAATAAGTGGTGTTATTTGAAACAAATAAGTATTGGTTGCAGGTTAGCCTAAGAATTACCAAGCCAAACATTTAGAGAGAATCCCCTTGTATTTTTTTCTATATTTGTCCAACTCTCAAAAGAGAAGGGAAAAATAGAAAGAAGTGAGAAAGGTCTAGAAGAAAATTGTCAAACAACCACAGCAAAGCAAATGAATGAAAAGTTCGGTTCAGTTTCAAATTCTGTCATTTGGTTTGCCTTTAAATTTGTTTTGACTAGTTTCATATAGAGTTCTGAAAATGTCTACAGACTGAACCAACTCGATTAATAAAGGTTAAAAGCTTTTGATCCATGCCAATCCAACTCCTGCATACCCGTGAAAGGAAAGAAAAAGACATAATGAAATCAGAAAAAAACAGTGAATGTAATGTTTTCACATTTCCTTCTAGCTTCTTTGAAAACACCTTTTGTATTGCTAGTCATGGATGTATTACTATGTGGAGCAATAAGTTAAGACGAAACAAGTGAAACAATGCATACAAGTAGGCAATGCAGTCCTTCTCCAACCTCATAAGACCCCTT
Source organism: Phaseolus vulgaris (assembly GCF_051622355.1). NCBI lineage: Eukaryota > Viridiplantae > Streptophyta > Magnoliopsida > Fabales > Fabaceae > Phaseolus > Phaseolus vulgaris. Next base: position 25,656,495 of record NC_143503.1, read on the forward strand.
GGTTCCATTCAATTGCTTTAAGATTAACCAATATAATAATATAGTAGATGGCTCAATAACAATTTAAAAGTATAACTCACTTCGGTGATGTTTCAATCTGGCAGCACAAAGGTGTCCCTGCTTCTGTACAATTTCATTATATATTTCACATCTTTGTTCCAAATTGCATTTAAATTGAACCAAACAGACTTGACAGTTTTTGCATTGACTAATGTACTAGATCACGCACTTGCCTCTTCGAATCTGAGAATTTACGGTAGTATCCATATTGGTAAACATTGTTGGTTGATCTGTGGAGACCATGACTGGCACGGTAGAAATATTGATTTCTCCATCGTCCCTCTCTTTCATTGTTGTACAGTTAATATGGGGGCAAATTGATAATTTTAGTAAACAAGACATAGGCAAGAAAAGAAACAGAGTCATCAGGACAAAGCAAACAAAAAAAGAAGCAGTGTTAGCTGGCTGTCCTTTTCCCTGCCAACATGGTTGTACTACCTCACCAAAAGTTAGGAATTAGCAGCTAGGTTTTAATACAGTGTAACAATTTCCTTTTAGCTAATTACTGACACATCAAACATGGGAAACAAAAAAAAATGAGTGAATAGTCCGACCTACCCGAATGATTCAAACATGACAAGACAGGGAAAGTACTTTACCAATAGTGTTATATATATAAAGAGAGAGAGATCATTTTTCAAGTCTGTAAAGAAAGAGCAGCAGCAAACCTGTTATGCAGAAAGAATATTCGATGCTTACCCTCCGGGCAAAATAGATTGCATTGCTGAGCTTTTGTTGACAAGTTAAGCAAATTAAGAATGTCCAGAGACCGATGTTCCTTGGGGTTTTGTCCACTTATTCCTGGACTATCATAACAGTTATCTGATCCCATCATCTGCAAATTTTGTTGTTTACGCTTTCTTTGTTCAAAGTATTGCTTCTGCCTGGTGGAAATAAGGAGTTCATTACAATTCCACAATATAACCTCCAAATTTCAGCAGAACCACTCTTCCCAGCCTCAACCAACCAAACTCCATTTAAGTGTGTAACTTACATAACATCTAACTTTTACCTCTTCTGTGTAGACTTCCTTGACTGAAAATCTCCCATCCCAGCGCCAGTGATTATCATGCATCAATTAGATGGAATGTTTGGACATCAGAACAAAAATTAACATAATTCAATTTCTTTTTCCAAACAATTTGCAATTTGGAATGGCACGTCATACGAACTGTCAGCTTGCATAACATGAAAATCAAATTTTGAATATGCACCAGAGGCAATGACTAATATTTTTTAGTTTCATTTTTTATTCAGAAAACCTTGTGATTTCCAAAAACATCTACTAATGCAAAAATTCAGTGGTTCTATAGGATACTGTTAATCCTTCAAATAATACACAGATTTTGCTTCTTACTAGTTTTACAGAATAACTCAATTCGATTGAAAATATATTGCAGTATGCAACTAGCTCATTCAAATATCAGCAAAAACTCCCACTCACAGTAGCGACTTTCCGCATGGATCCTCCCATCCATTGCAACATCGTGCAGGATGCGGTCTACAACCTAACACGAAACAAAGCAGGACGCGACGTTCAAACAATCGCGTTCGGAATTTCGATTGAAAAATAGTTCTAAACAATCAGCATTATCATCAAGTGAAATTCTAAAAGCGAGCGTCATCTCAGATAGAGAATTTTCAATTACAGAAGAGAAGAATGATACCTATAATGGCGAATCGAGATCTGAAATTCTGCTTCGGAACGTAGAGAAGAGAAGATGATCGTTGAAAGGTGGAGCTGAAGAACCCTTCGTTTCTGCGGAAACTGAAATTTTCAACTCCAATGCCACCGCGGGAAAAAAATGAACCCAGGGGCAATATAAAGAAGTTTTTTTAGTAGCGAGTTTATATATTAAAATTTCAAATGCTACCTAAAGTTTTACTTGTTTTATCGTAAGTTTTGCTGCGTAAACTTTGTAATGTATGTTCCCATTTTCTGTGTAAACTTTGTAATGTATGTTACTAGTGTACTGATATGTGAAATGTAGAACTGTGAAATTACGGAAGTTAGGGTCAAAAGCAAGAAAGCCTGAAGGGCTGAATGATGTTCATTCTTCTTATAGTTTTCATTTAAAAATATTGCAATTAAAAGGGAGATTTTCCCAACACCTCCATACTCATGCAATTCTATATTTTTTATTTTTTTTTAATTTCAACAATAATCTTCTGATTTAACTGATGTTTTCTTTTTTTAATTTCAACAATAATTTTTTAATTTAATTGATATTTTTTTCTTTATTTTTAAGTGATTGTAGTCGTTTGTAATGAAAGTTAATGATTAAGATAAGTTTTGTGATGACTTTATTAATAGTAACTGCGTTTTTGTTTGTTTTTTAATATTTTTTGAAAAACATACAATTTGATAAAAACACTAATAAATTACAAAAATAGACTACAAAACTAAAAAAAAAATCATATTCTCAATATAATGATTTTTTTTCAATCTTCTTTCACATACACTAACTCAAATGATGTTCTCCTCTTGTTTTTGAAATTGAGTTTATTTAAAAATGTAAAATTATACTTTATGTATAATTATTTAAAAAATTTAAAAGGTTAAAACTGACTTTTTATAATAAATATAGAAAAAAAAATCTGTTATTTTGGAGGCTCAACTTAACACTTAAAAAGGTGCAAAAATTAATGAACCTAATCCAATCCAAATTTGTTAAGTGTTCCGTGCTTTGTCGGCACATTAATTTGGCTAATTTGCTTTTGTCTAAAATTATATAAAATTTAAAATGAAAAAAAAAATACCAAAGCAAATAAATATTGAAATGTAATTTGATTTATATATACCAGATGATGTTGTCTTAAAGCTGACTGATAGAGGAACTTGGTTGAAAGACTAATACAAAATTGTCTTATTTAAGATCAAATCAAAGATGGTTTGGTTGATTTTGAATCAAAATTGTTGTTGTCGAATATGAATTGAACGTGCCTCGAGCTTAATTAGATGGAAATTGGCTTGGACTAAATGAAAAATAAAGATGTGTCAACTAAAAATAAAGATCTGCTAAGATTAAGCATAAGATATATTGATCGATTAAAGAATAAATATCATAAAGGTTGAAAGATGTACTTGGCAGACCAATCACAACCACAAGATTTTTACTAAAAACTAAAAAAATAAATTGTCATTATGACTAAGCACAACATGTTTTAAGGTAAAGTGAAAAAGTATCTCAATCAAATCACATCAAATATTTCATGACATTGAATAAAAAATGAGTTTATGTTGTACTAGTGTTGAAATATAATTTTATGAATTGAAATATTTTTTGAAAAAAATTAAAATAATTATAGCTTGTGCACTAATCCAGCTTAAGACCCTAACTCTAACTGCATAGTAAGTTTAAATGTGTAAGTTGGAAATTTGTATGCTCTTTTATTAGATGGGTTAAAAATATATAAATCCATTCTAATGAGACAAATTAGTTGATATTGAAACTTGTGGTCACATAAATAAGTCTAATCATATGTTTACTGTTAAATATTAAAATTTGAAGATAAAATAACATGAATGTAATTTTAAAGATTTAGATCGTTTATTGATTATCATAATTTCACTTCATATTTTTGTTTACAAGAGAGGCTACATCGTGTAGTCGTGCATATTAATATTATTTGATTTCATTCTTTTTTTTTTTAACTCGACTAATAATTAAATATAGATATATAACTAGTGGCATAAAAAACACATGAATAATAATTACTGTACAGACACTAACACGAACACGGATACGACACGGACACAGAGATACATAAGAAACATAAAATCTCAAAAATGTACAACACGGAGACACAAATCTATATATTATATAATTATGAATTATATAAATTGATAATAAAGATTTGCGTGCATAAGTATGTTCCAGATTTTTTTTTGGAGAAGAAAAATGTTTTTCATAACGGGTTCCACAAAGATTTATTTCTTATTTTTATAATCATAATAACAATTTATACAATAAAGTTTATTTTTTATAAAATTAATGTATTTTTTTTTTAAATTGTGTTAGAACTATACCAGAATTGTCAGAAATCTAATAAATACTTTTTGAATTTGACACTTCACGATACGTGTCCTACAGGTGTCATACGAGTGTCAGTATCCGATACTTGTATCGGACACCGACACGCTATTTAAGAGGAGTGTTCGAGTTTCATAGCTCATATTATAATTTTCGATTTAAAAAAAATAAAATTAAAAGTAGTCGTTTTATAAAATAAAAAATATATTTGAGTTGTAATTTTTTAAAATTGCGATAATTTTGTATAGTTAACTTTATATAAATATATATTCGTGTTAAGCTTCTTATTAAAGTTTTTTTTATCGAAATAAAAACTTTTCCAAATAAAACATTATTAGGAAAAACTAATAAATAAACTAAAGAAGAAAAACATAACTTAGATTTTAGCTATAATCCCTTATAATTAAGTATCAACTCCTTGAAAAATAGGAAGATTTCATTGAAAATATTTTCTTTCTATAAATAAACCTTTATTCACCGAAAAATGGATCAAGATACCAACCATTAAAAAATGACAATAAAATGGTACCAAACAAAGATTCTAAATCTAAAGCAGTTAATTGGTCAGACTGAAATAGAAAAAATATAGATTTAACTTTGCTTTTATAAAACTACGTCCACTTTAATATTTATTATACCCATTTTATTTTTAATCAGCAATTTATTATACTCATTTACTTGAGCACCCAATCACATTTGAGAATAATTATATCAAATCCATTATATATTTTATATACTTTTTAAAATATTATGATAAGATAATTTAATTTTGTAATAAATAAATAATTTATTGTTAATTAAATATTGCGTATATTAGCATGAATAGTTATTTTTTTTTATTTCTTGATTTAATTATTTTCTTACTCTGAATTCTGGTAAGAAAGGTATGAGAAGATGACTTGTGAGTGGTGGCCAGATTTGAGTACGCGGCGTGCGTGAGTGCATGCCCACTCTTGTGCAATTTACGTACCCAACTTCGTCTTCTCTTTCATATCTTCCATTCATCCCCAGATATCACCCAACCCACGGTATCTCTACCCCTATATATACTAACACAACTCAAATCTCCAATTATCTAACACCACGCTTCAATAATCATCGATCAAAGGAACAAAAAAAAAGATGAAAGACACAATTGAAACTCCAATGACACTCACCAGCTTGATCCGACATGTTGCTGCCAAATTCCCCTACCGTCGAGCCATCTCCGTCGCCGGAAAATTCGACCTCTCCCACTCCCGCCTCCACAGCCTGACAGAATCCGCCGCTGCTCGCTTGGTCGCCGCCGGAATCAAACCCGGCGACGCCGTCGCCCTCGTCTTCCCCAACACCGTCGAGGTTCGTTTCCCCATACTAATATAAATACTGAATTCCCATAATAGGCTTGTTAAAACTAAGTTAAAATATCTTAACCGTTTGTTTTCTGTTTCGTTACAGTTTGTTGTCATGTTTCTCGCCGTCATTCGAGCGCGAGCCACAGCGGCGCCGTTAAACCCAGCTTACACGGCCGAAGAGTTCGAGTTTTACTTATCCGACTCAGATTCAAAGCTTCTAGTAACATCATTGGAAGGAAACACGCCGGCTCAAGCTGCGGCTTCTAAACTCAACATCCCTCACTCCGCTGCTTCGGTGATCCAAGGCGAAAACGAAGAAGTCGAGCTGAGTCTCTCGTTGAGCCACTCTTTTGACTCGGTTGAGTCACTCGTTAACAATGCTGATGACGTGGCGCTTTTCCTTCACACCTCAGGAACCACGAGTCGTCCCAAGGGGGTGCCGCTGACTCAGCATAACTTGTTCTCTTCTGTGCGGAACATCGACTCGGTGTACCGACTCACTGAGTCTGACTCGACGGTGATTGTGCTTCCGCTGTTCCACGTGCACGGGTTGATTGCCGCGCTGCTGAGTTCTTTAGGCGCTGGAGCATCGGTGGCGTTGCCGGCGGCGGGGAGGTTCTCCGCCTCGGCATTCTGGAAGGACATGGTTAAGTACAACGCGACGTGGTACACCGCGGTTCCTACCATACACCAGATCATACTGGATCGCCACTCTAACAACCCCGAACCGGTTTACCCGAGGCTCCGGTTCATCCGAAGCTGCAGCGCGTCTCTTGCACCGGCCATTATGGGTAAATTGGAGGAGGCTTTCAGTGCGCCAGTGTTGGAGGCTTATGCAATGACCGAAGCTTCACATCTCATGGCTTCGAACCCTTTGCCGCAAGATGGGCCCCACAAGGCGGGGTCGGTTGGGAAGCCCGTTGGCCAAGAAATGGGTATATTGGATGAATCGGGCCGGGTCATGGAGGTTGGTGTTAGTGGAGAGGTTTGTATTCGGGGACCCAATGTAACGAAAGGATATAAAAACAACGCGGAAGCTAACACGGCGTCGTTTCAGTTCGGTTGGTTTCACACCGGTGATATTGGATACTTTGATTCTGATGGGTATTTGCACCTCGTGGGTCGGATCAAGGAACTCATCAACCGCGGAGGTACATACATATTCTTTCTTATACTTTTCTTTATTATATTATATTCATTACTTATAAACAAATAATTTTTATTCATAAATTAAAGAATTATTTAATTATTTTAAAAACAATTTAAATACATTTTTTTAAAGAGAAATATTAGGTTGAATTCAGTTAAGCATTAATGACGTGAGTTTCATTCTTGCTGCCTAATTTGTCGGCATGCAGAACCCATTAAATTTCTTAATATTTGCGTTGTTAAAGCGTGTTATGATATGATATGATAAGAAGAAATAATTTAAAGAAATTACACGTATTGATAAATGTTTAAAGTAATAGACGTTAATATTTAATTATTTTATAAAATATGGTAATGTCAACCAATTAGTATCCCTTCCTTATTTACAAGAAAAAAGTTACGCTTCTTTTTATTTAATGATACTTTTTTTCTAAAATAAATTAATTTATATAGTATTAAATGTTAACCTCCTTATCTCGACACAGAGTCTATTGTGTTTGGTATATTAGGTAAAAAGTAGAAATATGAAAAATATCTTCACTTATTATCACAAAAAGAAACAAAATTCATTTTGGCAGTAATTTTATTTTAAACAGTGTCCAACTCATCTGTTTCACTTTCAGAAAAATTCAATGAACCTGCTTGTTAACTGATGAAGGTTTTTTGTGTTTTTAGGTGAAAAGATATCACCAATAGAAGTTGATGCTATCCTTCTTTCACACCAGGACATTGCTCAAGCAGTTGCTTTCGGAGTGCCTGATCCCAAGTATGGGGAGGAGGTATCGGTTTTTCTGATTAGATAGTGTACAATGTGATCAAAAGTTGAATGTGTGTACTTAGAGAGAAACAAATGAAAAGTTCAGAAATTTATGGCTATATATATATATAATACTCAAATAATGTGTCTATATTGTATTGATCACATTTTTTTTACATTTTAACAGATATATTGTGCTGTCATCCCAAGAGAAGGATCACACATTGATGAGGCAGAGTTGCTAGGATACAGCAAGAAGAATCTTGCATCCTTCAAAGTCCCCAAAAAGGTTTTCTTTACTGATTCTTTGCCCAAGACTGCCACAGGAAAGATTTTGCGCCGACTTGTGGCAGAACACTTCGTCTCTCAAATTTGAGCAACTCAATTCTTCAGCTTTTTGTGTGTTTTGTTGAGAATGAAGAATTACATCGAAAACGTGGAAGCTAAAAATTACCTCCGACATGTGGAAAATCACATACAAGAAACCAAATATTCTATTTGGTGGCTACATACCTTGCCAATACATAGTTTGAATCGTGAGACCATAAATTTTAACAATAATTTGGCACTTGTCATTGAAGAAGAAGGTATTTCTTCGAATGGTACTTCCTAGAGGATACCATAGATAGATTGTAGTTTTCAATGTTTCTTGTAAAGGTACACAATGTAATATTTATAGATCTTAAATAATTTCTTAATATTTTTGTATACATTTCTTAAAATATGAATCATGATATCTGAGAAACTGAATATTTATTTTAACAGTGTTGTACAGCTAATGTGATCTCCAATATTAAAAAGGATATATTAATCATTTACATAGATATTCAATAAATCTATCTCGAATTTTAGAAAAATAGAGAAGAGAATATGTTTGTGATATTAGATAATACTAATTCAGATTCAAAAGTAACAGAAAATCAACTATTACTTATAAAATGCTCTCAACTTTGAATGATCTTATTTGAGGCCAACAACTGTAAAATTATATCCTCTAGCCTATAATTGGTAGATAAAGGAAGAACAATACTTCATGGTTTTGTCGTTCAACTGTTTGAGAATCGATTAGCAAAACCATATCGAATCAAAACAGAGAACTGTAAAGTAGTGTGTATATAGTATGAAATGCTTTTAGAGAAGACAAATATGATATAGCCAGATACCAAGATAAAAACACTAAAAAGCAAAATTCCTATATATAAAAACTTGTATATAGCTAACAATGTGTTGTTGTCAAGAAAAAAAGTCACTACACAACACAAAAATTGTGATTTTTAAAGTTCTAACATTGAAAGGTTGTCTTCATTGCCACAAAGCTGATGTAGCAGGAAAAGCTTTAGCTATATCAGGTCATCATCATCTTACGGGGGGGAATAGACAGGTTAATTACACTAGTTGTTAGTATTTATAGAGAAGAAATTTGTCTCGATACATGCAACCATGTCCCACTGAACAGCTTAATCTCACTCCTTCAAAAGGGAAATTCAAAGAAGAGATACTTCCAAATGCGCATGGTAGTAGAATTAGAACTAGGATCTACGCCCCGGAAAACACAAGAAGGCACCAAATATCTGCAAGATATATCCCTCCCCATATAATCATTACTGTCCCCATCATTGTTATCACTAAGCTGAAGTTCTAACCATTTTTAAGTTCATCGATGGATCCACCACAGCCTGAGTTTGGGGTTTAAGTGACAGTAAACCATTTTACCGATTACAAAAATTGCACATAATATTCGATGAATTCCTAAGATAAAGAGCGAGTGAAAAGAGAGATTTGAATTAGTGTTTTCATACACGTGTACATCTATCTATAATGTTTGATAACATGGTTAACTTCAACTTTCTCCCACCTTGTACTCACCACTTAGCATGTCAAATTTGATTTCTTTTAAAATATATGAAATGTATTTGAATTTATTCCTTCCACACTCGGAGTGGTTCCAGCAAAGCACCAAATATATATCGTGTATGCTCTTATTCTACAAAAGAAAGGACTAAATATTGCAAAATTATTAAATAATGATTTCCCTGAAATAAAAGCATTTTTTTAGGAGTGTGAAAGTAATCTTTTTGGAAATAAAAATCAAAAGGCCAAGTTGAACGACCAAGAAGCATAACAAAGATAGAACTCAAATCCAACATGAGCAAGACACAATCTTTGGCAAAAACTTCCATGTTTCATTCTTGGCAAACAAGTAATGCACATGTATAAATACCCCAAACCCAGAAGCAACTAAACCACATGAACAATTTCAGTCTCAAATTAAAACTAATCCAACCACATTCTCAAGGCAAAAATGGCAGATACCAATGTAGTTCTGTTGGATTTCTGGCCAAGCTCTTATGGAATGAGAGTGAAAATCGCTTTGCCTGAGAAGGGCATCTCGTATGAATGCAAGCAAGAAGACTTCGAAGCTAAAAGCTCTCTGCTTCTAGAGATGAACCCAGTTCACAAAATGATACCAGTTTTGATTCATAATGCAAAACCCATCTGTGAATCACTCAATATTGTTCAGTACATTGATGAGGCATGGAAACACAAGCCTTCTCTGCTTCCCTCTGATCCTTACAAACGATCCCAAGCCAGGTTTTGGGGCGATTACATTGACAAAAATGTAAGTTATATGCACAGTTTTACATTGCATTTGCAACTATTGGTCAAAAATTCAAAATTAGTTATCTTCATTGAAGCTTTTCTCATTGTAAATATTGTTCTGGTCATATATATGTAGAATCTACAATAATTTTTCATACCGAGAGGATTGAACATGCGTACATAATCAAAGCACAGTCTAATAACAGATAATTTGATAAAATATTTTAGAATTTGGGTATGAGACAATCCTAGACTCTGAAATAAGTTGTGAAAGATGAAAATATTTTATAAATTGATTATAAGGAGGATAAAGAATTGTGTGATTGTGTTTGATGTAGGTATACAATGGTGTAAAGAGGGTATGGACAGGGAAGGGTAAAGAGCAAGAAGAGTGCAAGAAAGAATTGATGGAATGTTTGAAGACCCTGGAAGTTGAACTTGGAGAGAAGCCATATTTCGGTGGTGAGGAGTTTGGGTATGTGGATGTGGCTCTTGTTCCTTTCACTAGTTGGTTTTACACAGTTGAGACATGTGGGGAACTAAGCATTGAGGAAGAGTGTCCAAAACTTGTGGCGTGGACGAAGAGGTGCATGCAGAAAGAGAGTGTGGCCACGTCACTCCCTCACCCTCAACAGATCTATGCTTTTGCCCTGCAATATAAACACAGACATGGACTTTAGTACATAGATATGTTGTTGCTGAATCCATGATGGAATGGAACAAATTCTGTGTCTTTAGAGAAATAATAATGCATGAGATTGATGTAATATAAATTTTAATCCTGCATGTTTGTGTGTATGTGGTTCTGCTCTTAACATTTGTTTGAGTTTGCATTCCATGTGTGCTGCAAAGGACTTCAAAATTGCACTCCATGAAAATGATGTAATATAGTGAATAAACATGCTTACAGATCAAATAATAAAGTTTTCCTGTTCTTTGTTAAAACTAATAAAGATAATACTTAAAAATATTATATTTTATTACATAACATTAAGTATAGAAAATATATATACTACGATGTGTTTTTTTATAATGATAGTGTTAAAGCTAGAATCTATTGTTTCAATTATACTATTAAAAAACTTTTCACCTTTACCATATGTATTAATATGAGACTAAACAATTTTGCTGAACAAATATTGTAGATTACCAATAATTTTTTAAAACTTAAAAATCTAATAATTCGCTCAAAAAAATTAAATTAACTCAACAACTATTTACAATTAGCTGAGCAAAATACTTTGGGTCAAATATCTCAAACTTTTTCTGAAAATTGCTTACTGCATTCAACATTTTTAAACCTGCACGCAACACAATTTCAAAAATTTCGAAAATACCTTTTGTCTGAAAATGAAAATTTGGAATTGAAAATAATGCATTCCAGAAAAGTAGATTCGAAAGAGATTATTGTGCTCCAGATATAAAAATCTGAAAAAAAAAAATCAAAATCTCATTCTAGATAAAAAAATTCGAAATTAAAAATAATACATTATGGAAAAATTTATCCGGAAAGATTATTGTATTTCGGAAAAGGAGATCTAGAATATAATTTTATATGTTCTTCATTTTTTTAAGGGTACTTTTGTCTTTTCCCTGTAATTGGGTGCCGTGATATCATGCAGGAAGCAATTGCCAACTTTTCTTGCGAATACACATTTAAGTTTGGGCCAGGCTTCTCATATACGGAAGCCCATAAAAGACAACGACACAGAAAAATTTACCAAACTAGCCTCTAATCCAACGGCGCAAGTAAACCCTAAACGGTTCCCTCCCATTATAAATAGCGTCTCACCTCATACTGTGAGCCTCGTCGATTGATACAGCACCGTTGCAGCCGCAGAGTTAGCCTCGCTTCGTCTACTTTTCTTTGTTAGGGCTATGAATCAAGTTCGAGGGTTTTTCATTTATTAGGTTTGGGTATTTACATATTGACATGCATATCTATTTTGCGATAATTTGTGAATGTATTGCGATCTGTGCGATCTTAAGGTGAATTCGTGCACAATAAGCCGATGCTTTGGATTAAAATAATGAAGGCAGCATGGTTGTGTGCACGAAAATTGATGTTTTAGGTCAATTTGTCTGCTCTCCTTGAAGAACACAATGATAGGAGGGCCTGGTTGCGACCTACATTTTTTTTCCACTTTTGTTCTAATTTTTTAAATTCTGTTTTTACATTCAGTGTCATTGTTGCATGGATTTCTTTCAACATTCTTGAAATATTAACCCTTGAATAATTGTCCTAAAAGTTTAGGGTTAGATGAGTTTAACCATTTTTTGGGCGTTGGTAGTTTTACAGTGTTTTTTTAATTCAATATTTTGTTAATGTTGTACATAAACTGTTTTTTGCTACTGCGGTCTGTATGTATCAAGGTGCTGAAAAGTCACGAAACAGAAACTGCAGTGATACTTGGAAAATTGTGAACAATAATATCAATAAAAAAAATAAGTTTTCATCCGCTACAAGTTTTGAAACTTTCTTGTGGAGAGATTTGGTTATCGCTGCAGAGCCATTTCCGAAACATATAATTCACAATTTACTTTTCTTAAAATCTTATTTCTGTTTATGGAACATTTTCTATCTATGTGATCTTAAGGTGAATTCGTGCACAATAAGCCGATGCTCTGGATTAAAATGATGAAGGCAGCATGGTTGTGTGCACGAAAATTGATATTTTAGGTCAATTTGTCTGCTCTCTTTGAAGAAAACAATGATGAGAGGGCCTGGTTGCGACCTACATTTTTTTATTTTTTTTAGTCCCTGCATATTGGGATGGGTAGGTCCCTCGTTTTTAGTCCCTGCACCCTAAAATTTGAAAAGGGCATCGTTCTGCATTTGCACAATTACTAAACTCATTATTCTGAACACATGTGTTCAATCCAATACCGGATTCATAAATCTGGAACTATGTTATCACATCCACATAAGTTTGGAATGTGAAAAAATGATAACACAAACATAAATCCATACGGATGGAAAAAACGGATCGGTAAATCCGAAAAGTGAAGAAAACTCTAATCACAGAAACATAAATACAGAAAAAATGGATCTATAAATCCGAAAAGTGAAGAAAACTCTAATCACAGAAACATAAATACAAGAAAAAATGGATCTGTAAATCCAAAACATAAAAAAATTTACTTACCTATTTGTAAAAAACACTCTAAATCTCTAAATCACCAGATCTTTCAGATTGAAAGAAGAATGCATAATTGCTTTCATTTTAGGCTTTTTTCATATTAGGAATATGTTTGGAATTTTGAAAACTAATAATGGTGATTTCGTGGATGAGAGTGTGGGGGTGCAGGAAGAAAAAAGTGGAGGTGCAGGAAGAAACTGCCACCCTATAAATTATTGAAATCATTTAAACGGTGTTTGCTATGAATTAGATAGTTAATCTAGTTAGGATAGCTTTATATGCTTAATTTTTATAATATCTCCAAATAAGTATTTTATAGAGAAAGGAATAAAATATTTCTAACCGCCGGAGAAAGTTGTAAAGAAAATATATTTATTATATTTCTTGGATTCAGAAGAATCAAATTTTGATTTTAATCTAAAATATCATTCGTAACAATGTTCATATATCATAACTAAAGTGCTGAGGAGTAAGCACTGTGGAGAAGGACACAAGAAGATATGACCCCTATTAATTAAAAAAATTCTCATTAATTCTGGTCTACTTTTACACAAATATGTGAAATTGAAATTGACACTTGAATTCGGAGAAGCACATTTTAACTTTAATCTCTATTCCAAAATCTTCTCAAAACCATCATTCCCTGTTGAGAGATTTACGTGAAAATAATACAATAACAATTAGTGTTATAACCAAAATATTAAGGAGATTGACCAGTGGTGCGTGATAAGCTAATCCTAACATGACCTTGGCTTTGCGACAATGGTAGAGTGTTTGAGTATGTGCAGACTAAACTGGCCCCCTTTCTCAGTGGTATCAAGCTTGTCTTGTCCTGGTGGAGGCAAGAGCTCAAAGTTTTGGACCAAACGCCCCAAAGTAATCCCAAGAATGGGCAGTGCAAGGATAATTCCAGGGCAGCTCCTCCTCCCAACACCAAAGGGAAGGAACCTGAAGTCATTGCCATTGGCCTCTACTTTGGACTCTTCTTCCAAGAACCTCTCAGGCCTGAATTCTTCTGGTTTCTTCCAGTGAGCAGGGTTGTTGGCAAGCCACCATGCATTCACCAAGACCTTGCTCTCTGCAGGGATGTCATAGCCTCCAAGTTTAGCATGCTGGAGGTTCATGTGTGGGACAAGGAGTGGAATTGCCATTCTGAGGCGAAGTGTTTCCTTTATCACAGCCTGAAGGTAAGGGAGCTTGTGAGTGTCTGGCTCTGTCACTTGGTTTCCTGGTCCTACAACTCTGTCAATCTCCTCCCGGACCTTCTTTTGGATCTCTGGGTGGTTCACAAGCTCAGCAATGCCCCATTCAATTGTCCACAGAGTTGTCTCAATTGCTGCTCCAAATTCAATATTATGTACATTAGAAAACTTTTGTCACTTAAAAAAAAAATGCATCTATCTAAAGCATGGGTTAGGTCCACCAATCACTACCTGATACCAACTCCTATACTATGGGTTAGCACACTCGAGCCGCGACAGAATTTGTGAGAAGTGGGAATAGGAGTAGGAAAATCATATTCCCATAATTGATTACAGTATTTAAAAGTTAGTTAAAGCCTGTTTTTCTGTTGTTCTTTTGTGTAAATTTTAGAATAATAATTATTAAATTAAATAATATATTATCCTCAATTTGATATCGGTGTATTCTAGATGCACTCCAGTTATTATCATGTCTTGGCCTTCTTTTTCCCTTCTTTCATAAATAAGCATTAATATTTCTTCTGAATAAAAAAAAAAAAAAGTTAATTACCGGCAACGTTAATATTCTCAACGATGTAAAGAACATTATCCTCGCTAATCTCTCCTTTTTTCTGAGCATCCAAAATGTGATCGATGGCGCATTTAAGTCCTCCATTGTCCCTTCTCTTGGTACTTTCAAGATTCCTGCCACATTCCATTTCATCAGATCAAACAAAACACACCACCAAAAGCCAAACTGAAACCATTTCTACAAGTTCACAAATTCTATTATTGTTTTTACTGATATCAGTTTTATCATCATCTCCATTTGCAACTTGATTTTTCTAAAAGTCTTGGTCTAACTTCTGATATAAAATTTAACATTTTAAAAACATTTTCACATGTAAAGTACCTTGTCAGAATATATTGAGATAGCAATATAATAGTGTCAATTTTTTTTGTCAAATACTAAAATAACAACATCAAAGTTGTACAATAAAATAGTGAAAACTAACTAGCATAACAAATTCAACATCAAAACACAAATGAACTTTCCAATAAAATTACTTATTAAAGAACACAATTAAACTTTAACAAAAAGTTTAAATTATAGTAGTGAGAAACCCAAAAACAAAAGTGGTCGATTCAATCCAGTCACAGTTCTGATTGAGAAAACAATTATATAATGACTCAAAAAACTACGACACTGGCTAAATAATGCAATCATCATAAACTATAATCTTGATCTCGAGTTTTTTTAATTTATGAAAAAAAGGATAAACTTAACTACCACTTCAAGTCACATAAAATTCATAGTAATGGAAAGTAAAAAATAATAAGAAACCACTTACTTTCGTTCCTCAAGAAAATAGTCCTTGAAGAGTTTGAACCTCGTGTCCTTAATCTCCTTGCAAATCTTCAAGTACCCACGCAAAAATGGCCTCAAAACGGGGATAAAATCACCGTAGTTGTACTCAAAACTCTGAGCCAAACGACTCCTCTCACCGTTCAAAACCCTAAGCTTCTGAAACAACGGGTCATCCTCGTTCTCGAACCTTCTATCGAACATGATCCTATACATGATATTATACATCATGAGTTGCAGTCTCCGCCGCAGAACGATCCCTCCGGAGGCGGCGTCGGGGCTGCAGCGTACGTCCTCCACCACTCGCGCCGCCTCGTCCTCCCACCCGACGCGGTACTGCTGCACGACTTTGTTGGTGAAGAACGGGACCGTCATGATGCGGCGCATCTTGCGCCAGTGCTCGCCGTAAACGGTGAACACCATGTCTTGGCCTTCGCCGGTGAAGATGTCGAAGACGACGTTGCGCGTACGCGAGCCGAACTCCACGCCCTGCGTGTGGAGAACCTCCTTCGCGAGTTCCGGCGAAGACACCACGACCAAATTCCGCTGCCCCATGCGAAGGAGAAATATGTCGCCGAAGCGACGCGCAATGCCGGCGAGGTTAAGGTGGTTCAGGTCATCACCAACCTGAAGCCAATTACCAAATATCGGTACTGACAACGGTCCCGGCGGAAGCCTGAACCGCTTCCCGCGAAGCTTTGCAGCGGTCACTGCAATCACCGCCGCAAAGAAGAGTGCGGTAAGAACTTTCTCCAAGAAGAGAAGATCCATTCAATATTTTTACTCCAAAACCAAAATCAAGTAATCTTGATTAAAGACAATCTTAATGAAAACAATTATATGAAATGAATTGATTTAGGATAATGTTACCCAAAACACGTGAATAATTGAAGAATTGTGTAAGAATGCAGTTAGGGTGTCGGAATTTATATAGGAATGGGAGTGTGATAATGTTCTTAGAGTTGTTGCAACCGTAACTGGTGTGAGGGAATAGAGTGAAAGAAGTTAACGTCGTCAAGTTTGACTGTTAGGAAGAATGAAAAGAAAGGTGCGCGTCACTTCCATTGGCGGGCCGTGACGTGCGTGGGGTAGGTGAAACGGAGTTGGTGAGGGAAATTATATTTTAGAAAAAAAAAAATATGAAGAATTTTATTTTTTTTGTTCCAGTGGACAAGATTCCTTGCATATAATTTATCAAAAAGTAAATTTTATCAGTATTTGATTAAAAAAGTTTGAATTGATGTATTCTGTATTATTTATTAAAGTGACAAAATTTTCATTACTTGATATTATTGCTCTTGTTTGCATGTTTTAAATATTGGAAGGTCGTGTAGTTTGACCAACTATGATGAAACCAGTCAAACAGTTGAAAGTGATGCACTTGCAAAAAGCCATCTAATATAAAGTTAAACATGAGCTATGAATTAAAGGTTTAATAGTTAATGTGGTTTTTATATTTGTGTAAAAAAAAATCAATTTTCAAATAGAATTGTGTGGACATGTTAGTGTCACATAATTTCTAATTAATATCAGCAGTAATTAAATAAATTGCACTTTGTCTACACCATTAGAAATTTAATAGTAAATTCAGCGTTGAACTAAAATTCATAAATTATAAATTTAATATATTTTACTTATATCTTATTTAAATGGTATGAGAATATTGTTTTAGGGTTTAGAGTTTGATTAAGCTTTATTTTATCTATTATGAGAGTTTGATTACTCATAATCCTATTAAACACCTAATAACAGGCTACATATAGTTGAAACAATTAATATGATGTTTGCAGGAGAAAATACTCATAATAATTTTATAATTCTCTCATCTCTTAAAATATCACTGAAACAATAATATTTAAAGGATATTTTCCTCAAATGATATTCTCCTATTCGTTTAATGCATGTTTTAGAGTATTTAAATGTTTATTTTATAATTTAATTAATATTATTACTAAGATAAATGTATATTTTTATATTATTGCTTTGATTCAATTAATTGATTGGGTTTATATGTGTTGGAATTGATCATAATATCATGATCTTTAAAAAAAATTATATTTTTTTAAACATTATATAACTTTCATATTTGATTATTGTAATTGAAGATAAACATTATTTTTATTTTTTTAATGTACTAATGCTTTACGTATTTGGAGTTGGATTCGACACATTTTTCCTACTTATCATTTCTCTAATAAGGATGATATTCTTTCTTTTATTAAGAGTGACGGTACTCCGTTGGTTAAATTGATTAAGCTAGCTGTGATGTGGCGTATGAGGAATTATGATCGTTTTTATAATAAGATTGAGGTTTCTATGGTTATTTTGGTTATTAAAGATTTAATTTGTCTAGTGGGTGATTCGTCTAAAACTTTAATGAAGAATGATATGTTTGATTTCAATGTGCTCAAGTGTTTTGGTATTAACACTCGTACTGATAAAGTAAGTTCTACGTTCCTCTTTCTATTAGATGGGAGTTTCCTTCACCAGGCTTGGTTAAAATTAACATTGAGGGGGATGCTAGGGGATATCCTGGTCTTGCTACTTGTGGAGGTATTTTTTGTGGGAGTATGGAGGGATTTATTTGAGCTTTTTTTGCGTTTCTTGAAGTTCAGATTGCTTTAGTTGCTGAGTTTTATAGGGTTATACATGTTATGGAGGAAACTCAAAAGATAGGAGGCTTACTAATGTCTGGTTGAAATGTGTTTATGTTTTGGTTTGTGTTGCGTTTATTGCTAGAACAAATGTTCTTTGGATGTTTCGTATAAAATACTTGTCTTAATTATGTCGAAAAACTAGGTTTAGGATTACTCATATCTTTCGTGAAGGAAATGCGTGTGTTGATAAGTTGGCTAATTTATGATTTATTCTTAGAGAATCTTTTTATTGGTATAATAAGATTTCATCTTGTCTGTTCTTAGAATTCTTTATGAATAAGTATAGTCTACCTATGTATCGTTTTTGTTAACATACGAGTTTTGGTCTAATCTCCGTATTTTTGTATTTTTTTGTATTTTTTTAATAATATTTTATGTATCGTTTTTGTTAACATATGAGTTTTGGTCTAATCCCCGTCTTTTATTTATTTATTTTTTTAATAATATTTTTTCATGTGATGACAAATGATTGTTGTTACTTGAGGTGTCAGCCTAGCTGAGATCTTAAGTTGCATAGTGATGTCTAACATGAAATATTTTATTTAAAATAAAAAATCAATTGAAAAAAATATATTTATTTATATATATTTTTTAATGTAGATGGATGTATTTAATCATGAGATATATAAAAGAAAAACAAAATAATAAATTTCAATCTGTTTATTATGTTCACTCATATAAAAGTGAACAAATACAACACATACAGTTATTAAATTACATTGAATAATTTATTTTGAACCATCATACTAATATATTTGAACTTATTTATAGTATAGACTATGTTGGACTAACAATACAAAAATAGACAAAAAAAAATATTAACTATTGATCATGGTATCATAATTTTTATGAAATTTTATATTTGTTAAACAATATATAACCTTCATATTTGATGGTTGTACTTGAAAATAAATGATCCAATTTTAATGTAGATTGATCCATTTAATCGTGAGATACATAAAAGCAAAACAAATTAATAAATTTCAACTCATTTATTATTTTGACCCATGAACAAATGCAAATGAATCACATTGAATTATTTAATTTTGGACAACTATAGTAATATATTTAACTTATTTATTATATGGACCATGTTAGACTAATAATACAGAAATGGACAAAAAAAATATTAATTTTAAATAGATCAACTTGATCATGATATTATATTTGCAATACAAGTTGCATATTTGATGGTTCTAATTGGAAATTAAATAATCAATTAAAAAAAATATATTCTTACATTTTTTTAAATTTTTTTTTTAGTGTAGATTGATCCATTTAATCGTGATATACATAAAAGAAAAAGAAAATAATAAATTTAAACTCATGCAAAAATGAACAAATAGAAATGGACATTTATTGAATCATACTGAATTTTTTAACTATGGACAATCACATTAAGATATCTTAACTTATTTATTTTGTGGACCATGTTGGAGCAACCATAAAATATTAGACAAAAATATTAATTTTAAATAAATCAATGTAACATACATATACCAACTTTAATGCTATATTTGGTGTATAATGTGGTATTGGAGAAGAATAAACACACGAAAAAAAGTAAGTTTTTTGTACTTCATTTATTGATCAATGCATACTACAAGAAGTACAATATTTACTATTATATCATTTTGTTGTAATTTACTAAAAAAGTGCATGAGTAGAGTCCAAATTTAGATATTGACCTATTCGAATGCTTGCATTCCTATTAACATTTTCAAATTTAATAATTAGACAAACAAAGATAATATTGATACTCTAGTATAACACAAAACACACAAAACACACAAAAACATTTTTTTTTTTCAATTTAGTTTTTATATTTTACAAAAGCCTCAAATTTGGTTCATAAATTGTTCTCTTCGATTTTAGTTTTTAATTGTTAATAAGTCCTAATTTTATTTAATATTGATTTTGAAAATATTTAACTATGTAATTTGAAGAAAGGTTTTTCGATTTTGTAAATTTAGATTAAAATAAAATATTGTTTTTATAATTTCACATGTGGTTTTATGCATTAGGTTATAAGGAATATTTGTTTGTAGATTGGGTTTGGATGTAAGCTTGTAAGCCCATAGAGAGAGTGAGGATTTAGGCTCACCAATTCTTCCACACTCATCATCGTTCTTTCTTTCGTTATCATCGTTATCATATTCACTTCACTCCCTTCACCCTTTTTTCTTCTCACCAAGAGGAACAACAACAACAAGATTACGCCAAACGATGTCGTATGTGCCTCCGCACCTCAGAAATAACAGCTCCGCCACCGTCGCCACCGCCAGAACCCCCTCCGTAACCCTAGATAACAACAACCACCACCACCACAATAACAACCACCACAAGCTCGCATTCGCCTCCAATAACAACACCAACGCCAATTGCTCTCCCTCGCTCCCCTCCTTCCACAATGCCTCTCGCCGGAGCTCCGCCGCGCCTCCGTCGCCGCGGATATTCGCCACCCCTGACCCCGTCTTCCCGCAATGGCAACCCTCAGAACGCGCTTCGCGTATGACTCCGGAGCAGGTCCCAATCCAATCTCTGTTTTCCCGTCTTTTCTGTTCAGTCTCGTATCTCACGTGGTTCTCTCTCTATTGACCTTTGCGTGTAATGTCTTGATTTCGATATTTTTTTTGAGGAATGTGAGTTTCTGTTCCAATTCGCGTGGTTAGGGTTTTTCTTGAATCTCGATTGTGTTTCGATTGAAGCGTGTGCGTGTTTGGGGGAATTGCTAATTTGCTTGTCAGTTCACGAAGCTGATTATGAGGACTGAGGGTTCGGATTGATCTGAGCGAGGCTTATAGTAAAATGCATTGCTTTGCTTGTAACGATGAGAATCCGAGTTATTTTTAACTACTTTTATACAGTTAAAGGCTTTTTTATTTTTATTTTGAAACTGTACGGCAGTGTTGTATTGTAACAGAGTAAGGGTTTTTTTGGTCTAGCTGAAGATGACTAATTAAGGTTCAAATCAGTGTTGGAAGGTTGTCCACATTTAGTATCTAACTGTGGCTGGTACGGGATTGTATCCAAGGTAGGATTTATGTCGGGAAAAAAGTTGTATTGAAGTTTGCTTCTACTTTGTGGTTGATCGATTACTATTACAGAGTTTCTTCTTCTTCTTCAGTGTACTGAACGCTGATGAGTTTTTCCTTTTGCTTGTCCTTCTCCTTTTTACTTTGCCCCAATAATCTTTCCCTCTTTCATGTGTTTTTGATTTGAGAGTCTCAATTTGTACTCTTTTCCGATATCTTTAATAGAGTTGTTATTTATCGTCTTGTTATTATATCTTGATGTTTGGCTTTCTTCCTGATTTGTCTTTTTTGTAACTAGACAAACAAATATTGGTTACTGAAATTCCAGTGCTTGTCATGTCCAGATCGAAGAGGTCCGTTCCCGGCTTAATCTTGACGTTACTGTTGCATCTGATTCTCCTCCCGCACCTGCACCAATAGAATCGTTTACTGATATGGTATTTAATTTTGTTAATATTTAATCATATTCATATTTTTCTGGGTAATTATGAAGCTATTTGTACCGAATTTTTTTGGAACTGTTATTTGATTTATTGCAAATGTGTTTGCAATCGTGAACTTCTTGTTCTTAGTGTTTGGACTCAAGTATCATGAAGGATATTGCTTTCCATGAATACACCAGGCCAACTTCAATCCAGGCACAGGCCATGCCAATTGCTCTCAGTGGAAGGGATCTATTGGGTTGTGCTGAAACTGGTAGTGGAAAGACCGCAGCTTTCACAATTCCTATGATACAGGTCTGAACTGATTAGACATGGCATATTCGACTAAACTCATCTTTTGATACTGCATATTTGTGAAAAACAAACCAAATTTAAATGATCAACCTTTTAGTTGTGATTTCATTTTTTTTATCAGCATTGCTTGGCCCAACCTTCAATTCGGCGCAATGATGGTCCTTTGGCATTAGTTTTGGCTCCTACCAGAGAACTTGCTCAACAAATAGAAAAAGAGGTGATATATGCATTTGTTTTTAATGTGGATGGATAATGGGTAATTTGGGGAGAAATTTATTGTTTATTTCTCCAATCAAGTAATGATTTTTAAACTATCTCCTAATAGTTTTCATATACCTAGGTTCACAGATTGTCTATTCTCTGTGTTTATTGCCTTTTTTGACATTTGGATCTTTATAAATATTGTCGGTAGTAGTAGAAGATTTTTGCTATCTTACTTTTGAATTATATGTTGTTTTGTTTTGAGATTGACATCTCTCGTATGATGCCCGAAAACATGTTCTACGCCAGGTCATTTCATAATTAATATTTTTTCTTTCTACAACTATCAGCTTTTCTTTTCATTGTTGTTTTGATTTTTGGTAGGTTAAAGCTTTTAGCAGATCCCTCGAGTCATTAAAAACTGCTATAGTTGTGGGCGGAACTAACATTGAAAAGCAGGTAATTAAATGTTGACATAATCTTTATTTCTTAGCTATTTTGCCTGGTGTTTTAAAATTTTGTACAAAGATGATTGTATTATTTGTTCTGTTGCTATTGTGTTAAGTATGATCTGAGAGCATCATAAAAATCTTTGTATGTTAATTATTAAGCTTTTGTAATAATTAATGTCTTTTTTATTTTTATGTTTTTCCTTGGAAACTTGGAGATGAGTTAAAGCTGTGTATTCAATTTTGCGCAGCTAGTTCTCCTGATGTACTGATATTTAAGTTATTTATATGATGCACTTATATTATGTGTTTCCAATGTTGTGATACAACTATTCTTAAAATATATAAGGATACAACACATGCAGGATACATATAGAGTTATGTTTTAATAAAATTTATAAAAGATAACAAATATACAATTATAATTCTGCAAATGCAACATTAAAATAAAGATATGATGTAGTTGGCAATCTGTAAAACTAGATAGTATCCCTGAATAGTGTTAGTGGATGCTATTTGATGTTTGTATTTGGAGGAAATGCATGTATCACTGTGTTTCATAGATTGGACGCTAGTTTGAGAGCTGGTACTGAGCACTTTGTAAATAGTGTCCAACAAAGTAAAGGTTTCTGCTACAAGGAGTCTTGTAACAAATTTTATTTGAAGTTTATTTCAACTCCACTTCTTGAAGGTAACATAGATTTCTGTGTGTTCTCTTTCTGGTCTCTATGGCAGAGGTCGGAACTTAGAGCCGGGGTTGAAATAGCAGTTGCCACACCTGGAAGATTCATTGATCACTTACAACAAGGCAATACTTCCCTCTCTAGAATTTCTTTTGTTGTTCTAGACGAGGCAGATAGAATGCTGGATATGGGTTTTGAACCACAGATAAGAGAGGTCTGTATTTTGAGTTTTTTGCTTATATTTGAGGCTTTCCTTTATTTTCTTGACGGTTTCATGCCTAATGTAAGATAACTAGTGTGACCTCATTGTGGTGTTTGTGCTTTCTTTACAGTGTTTTCAAAACAGTTGTTTCCTTATATAACTTTTTCCCTCTATTTAAACTGGTGCCGTTATTGAACTTTGAAGTCGAGCCAATAAAGCTAGAACTAGTTATATTGAGTTTCACTTCTTTAAGCATTTAACTGGAGAAGACGTCCTTCAATTAGAAAGCATAGAGAGGTTATAAGGTTACACTTTTTAAAGAAAAATTAGCAATGAAAATGTTGCCTGTTTTGGACAGAAACTTCATTTTCATTCTCCAATTTAAGCTTCTACAACTGTTATTTAGTCTGTACCTTAGTTTGATTTCTGTGATCTAGCTGCTATGACCATGCTTGAAATTTGTGTATGTTATATTTGCATATATATTATGGTCCCAATTGAATGGGTTATCAGCGATAATTCTAATGTTATCCTCAGGTAATGAGAAGTCTTCCAGAGAAGCATCAAACATTGCTTTTTAGTGCGACAATGCCTGTGGAGATTGAAGCATTAGCAAAGGTCAGGTTTCCTTCATTCTTGACAGGAATTTTTCAACGTTGTTATTTTTGCCTTTAAACAAATCCTAAAATAATGAAGTGTGATTCTGATTTGAAATAATGCTTAGACAAACAATAATTCTATCATTCGTTATTTGCTTTTCACATAACATTGTAAGCAGCCTTGATACTTAATCATAACATATAGCCCATTAGATGTGTAGTAATTGAAGTATAGTTATTCTTTTTAGGGTTTTCTATTTTGTCTTTTTCTTCCATGATTCTCTTTCTTAAAATTAAATATTGCCCCAAAAGACATTCTTTTGAAGAATATTATATTTCAGCAATATATTTCTTTGTATGCTCCGTTGGAAGGAATAATTTTGGATTTCACCAATAATTTGTTTAATTTCAGGAGTACTTGGCTAGCCCAGTGCAAGTGAAGGTGGGGAAAGTGAGTAGTCCAACAACTAATGTTTCGCAAACGCTTGTGAAAATTTCTGAAAACGAGAAGGTGTGTTATTTACTTTCAAAAGGAAATATACTGGTGAATAGTTGGACTAGAAGCTATAAGTTTAGTCTAATGCCTCCTAGAAGGCAGACAGTCATTGATTTCAAATGTTTTTTTTAATGTTAAGTTCTGTTTTTATTATCCATGTTTCTGGAGGGGGACTGTTTTTACTGAAAATTGTTGTTGCACACAAGTTCTTAAATACTTGCCATGAGGTACACATGTGCATAAAATTAAGGGAGTGTTGGGAGAATGAGATGTGAGTTAGCAAAGTTATAGTAATACGAGTGAAGAAAATTGAGGATAGTGAACAAATTATCTTGTTTAGTTGCATTTTTGACCCCATGTTATGTGCATGGTCATTTTCCTTGATACTTTTATCTTTATTTTCTCTTTCTTTTGGTTTCTGTTCTGAAATCTTACATTGTTCTTGTAGATTGACCGGCTTCTAGATTTACTTGTAGAGGATGCATCACAGGCTGAAAAATGTGGTCATCCATTTCCATTAACAATTGTGTTCGTTGAGAGGAAGGTATGCTTTGTTTTGTGTCCCTGTGGTGCATCAATATCATATCTACATTTCTATTGTTGTTATGATTATAGAAACAAGGAGCTAATCCTATATAATTAGGAATGTCTAGATTATATATGTATTATTAAGAACATTTCAATTTATTCCCGGATCATATTATTATTATTATTAAAGAATATCAAATCTTCTCTAGTTATCGTATTAATTTCTTTTTCTCAATATTTAAACAGCCCCCCTGTTTTCTTAGAGACATGTGGTTCTACCTTAATGTTTCTCTCTCTCTCTCTCTGGATTTAAAACTCAATCCAAATTGTTTTTATAAAAATTATGGATTTTGATTATAAATCTGATCCAAATATTTGGATTTGGATTGGATTACCCAAAATCCAATCCATGACCACTCTTTGGATTGTGTCGTGCTAATCTATCCCATTGTCTAAACGCTTTCGTAAGCCATGTATCCATGTGCTTTCATTGACAATTTTCCTTTCGCAACAACCGTAACTTCAACCGGCACTTGTGGCGGACTAATCAACCTTCGCCCATGTCACCTACTCCGTGCACTCCTACCCAATGGTGGTAGCTTCATTAGAGTTCAATTGGTGGTTTGATCTACTTTTCCCTCATTAGTTTTTTCCCCCTCCAAATTTCAAGAAAAAAATGTCTTCCAACAACACATCAACCTCCAAAATAGATTCTCCTATCTTTTCTATCCATATTGTCAGTATTGAGAAGATAGACGGGTCTAACTGTTCCACTCAGGCTTTTGAAATTGGGTTATGGTTAAGTGGGTTGGGTTACAAAACCCATCTCACTACCATTACTGAGTTCGTTCCTACAAAACATCATGAAGAATGGATAAAGATTGATGCTCAACTCTGTAGTGTTATTGAATCCACTATTTACACCTCACTCAAACCTATTTTTTGTCCCCACGAGACATGTGCATCATTTTGGAGTGAGGCTTGTGCCATTTATACCAATTACACACAATGTCTGTATGGCATGTGCCTTGACACTTTTTGTTCCACGACATTTTGAGGGTCCTATGTCTGTTTATCTTGGGCGGCTTTATGCTTCCTTGCATGATTTTAATGAGCTTCTTCCACCATTTGCAAATGTGAAGAAGGAACTTGAGAATTGCATTGCATTCTTTATGACATTGGGCTTGTATCTTGTCACATGATATTTTTTCATATTTTCCAGTCTTAAGTCTAGATATTGAAGATTTAAGTGGATTAGTTCCAAAAATTGGAAATCATGGATAGTTTTGGTACAGGTTCATACATGAAGTTTTTGTTTTATGGTCTAATCTGATTAGATTGTTTGCAAATTGATGTCTACATGTTTCTTATTATTTGTTTTTAATCTGTACATAGACAAGGTGCGATGAAGTTGCTGAAGCATTGGTAGCTCAAGGATTATCTGCAGTTTCTCTTCATGGTGGTCGCAGTCAGAATGAAAGAGAGGCTGCCTTGCAGGATTTTCGGAGTGGCTCTACCAACATTTTGGTAATCTCTCCTACGAAAGCACATTACTCAATTTTATAGTACATTACTTTGCCAACTTTTAGCTATTCTTCACGTATAAATTCTGATCTTCTCTACAATATTTAGTAGTAATGAAAATATTGTTGGAAATAACCATGCTGTGGCTTGTCTAATTATAATGAAGGCATCTTTGGCTTGTTTTATTCCCTGTTTGCTAAAGGAAATTTCTTGGTGTACCAAACGGAGAAAGAAGAAAATGTTAAGGTCAAAGTTGTTACTGTTATGATAAAAAATATATAATTTCTGTTTAATTTAGTGAACCCATTAAGGTACCATGCGTTGTATTTTATGCATGATTAATATGTGGACCCACCTATGATATCCATGTGCATTACTTTTTCCTTTAGATAATTCTTGTTAAAATATTGAAATCTTAGCAATTATGCATAATTAATTACATAAAAAAAGATAGGTATTTTTTATCTGCTAACCATATTGTACGATTCAGGTTGCCACTGATGTTGCATCTCGTGGCTTGGATGTCACTGGAGTGTCCCATGTCATCAATCTAGATCTTCCTAAGGTATTTCTGCTTCAAGCAAATACTAAATGATTGAGGACTGAATTTTATCTGTAGTTCACTAGGAAAAGATTATCAGACAGCGTACAGGTATTTTCCACTGTTTGTGGATTGCCATTCTGCTACTGCTA
Source organism: Phaseolus vulgaris (assembly GCF_051622355.1). NCBI lineage: Eukaryota > Viridiplantae > Streptophyta > Magnoliopsida > Fabales > Fabaceae > Phaseolus > Phaseolus vulgaris. The sequence continues at coordinate 25,683,921 of NC_143503.1, forward strand.
TGTTGGCATCTCATTTGCCTGGTATTTTTCAGTCAAATTTAATTTTAATTTCTTGACAAATGCATACCTGAAGCCTCCGTTATGGCTGCCTCACTTATAGACCATGGAAGATTATGTACACCGGATTGGAAGGACAGGGCGTGCAGGATCAACTGGCTTAGCAACTTCATTTTACACTGATCGTGACATGGTGCTTGCTACCCTCCTTTTTCTCAGTAAAAAAAGTGAACTGTATTATTTTTTTAGATTTTAACATTAATATGTTTCTGCTCTTTAGTTCCTTGTTGCAAATATAAGGAAGGCAATAGCTGATGCTGAATCTGGGAACACATTGACATTTGCAACCGGAAAGGTAGTATATTTATTCTGCTATAATATTAAGATTCTTGGAGTCCATTTGGTGCACCGTTAAAATTGAGGGTAAAAATTCAAGAACTGAGATTTTACCCATATATTAAAAGATATACTAAACAGATAACTAGTGTTTTAGAAGTCTTACGGTGTTAGTAGTTTTACTGAAGTGGGCTTGTGTTTGACTGTTGTACATCTATATTGACTTTATACCTTGATTAATTAGTATACATACGTGTTGGAGGTTTGGGTCTGACGGTCCACCAAGATGCTCAATTTCTCCCAAAAAAATTTCATTGTGAATGTATTATATTTAACCTTGTATGTCACGGCTGACTTTCTATCCGTACTTGTAGGTTGCTAGACGGAAGGAGAAAGAAGCAGCAGCTGCACAAAAAGAGGCAAATATTGCTTTTTCCAAACAGTTAGGATTGGGAGCTGCTTCAATTAACATCGAAGATAAATATAAATTTATGATTGCTGCCGCAAACATTAAAAGAGAGGGCGCAGCAGATAGTGCCTGGGATGATTAATGTGGTGTATGGGGGGCTTCCCATATTTGATTGATGACAACTGATAAAGCCCTTAAGGTGGGTAATATGACATTTATTTGTTTTGGGACGGGGTTGTTTTCATCTTCTCCGTGGTCTGTCTCTGCATTTGCTACAATTATTTTTTCTCTCCACCCTATCTAATGGTTTCCCTGTGCATATTGTTTGTTTTGCAGTTCTGGTGCATTATTGATATGATGTGCTCTTTAGACGAAGTGCATTTATAGGTTAGTTGCTTCTAACAGGACGAAGATGGAGAAGTTTCTAGTTAAGTTTCCAAGTCTACGCTACGTTTGTTTTCGCTTCTTTGTGATAGGTAGCTAGCACACTAGTAACAAGTAGCTTGCTAGACGCCTAGGTGGTTTGTAGAGTAGTCATATAGGTAGTGCACTTTTGTAAGCGTAGAAATCTTCAAGTTTTTTTTTAAATTTTGTTTTGCGTCAAAAATATTCCTCTATTCGCATAGATATTTCATCATCGTCATGAAATGTATATATATCCTGCTTGCTGCATTTCGCAACTATGTTTCTCTGTTTCTGAGCCTTCATACTACCCGCGAAATATGTATTGACTGAAACCTTCCAATTTTGATCATGCCACTCAAATAAACGTAAAGAGGACTTGACGCAACGTCTCTTCGACTTAAATATTAGATGTTCTACGCAAAATGTTGTATAAAAAATAAAAGGATTCAAATGTTTGTATTGGTTAAAAGATGACAATAGTGTGCTCGAGATTAACGAAGCAATTATGAGAGAGCAGTGGTTTTAAATTAGATCCATACTTAGACGCCATGGTAGGGATCCATCTTTCACCTTTGATTGTTTATCACAATCACCACGTCAAATGAGACTAGAAATATGAATATTTAGTTCATAACACATTTGGGAAATTGTACCTCTTTCTCGCTGCATACACCATGAATTTTGGGGGGTCTCTGAACATCACGACGCTACTGCCTAGTTGCTGATTGTGGGGGATGTTATTTTGTCCATGTACGAAAAGTGTACAAAATATAACATTAGAATTTGATACTAAACATTTTGTATTATAAATTTTAGTCTCTGGGGAATGCAGGGACAAAAGACGTCATTTTCCCTTTGAGTAAACTGATAAAATAAATTAGAATCGTAAAAAACATCATAAAATTATAAGAATAACAACTCGTATGGTAATGAGATATGATCATATATTGTTTTAAACCGAACGGACTACACAATTTCTCATTTATGCAACACAACCAACTTCCGACTCAACAGAAAGAAGGGGAGCATATGAACCTAACCAATTTTCGAGTAATCTTCTAACGGGCCTCCTTCTCAAGAAGAGATGGTCCTGCAGAGCTTCCTAACTGAACCTGATGACACTTAGAACCAACATATGAAAACAAACCAAAATATTACAAACCATGAAACATGACTGCGACTTCTAAGTTCTACCTTCTCGTAACCTTGGGTGATATACATCACACCACAAAGTATAAGAAATACATCACAGACACAGAAACATGAAGAGAATAAATACAGAACAGGAAGGAAGGGTGGTATTGTACAAGTTTACATGCAAGTGAGGCAAGCATGTTGACATATCAGATGGCCCAAAGAGGAAGTCTCTTGTTTCCTCTGAAAGCCTGCCGAAGTATATTATACCTATTTCTGTAATGCTCAAGTGAGAAGCATAGCTGCCTTATGGCCTCACGTTTCTCTTCAGCTCCTCCTAAGATCTCAACCCTTTGCCTCTCAATCTCTTCCTCTAGCATCTTACCTGTTGATGTTAGTTCCTCCACTTGTTTATGAGCCTCTTCAATCTCATTATCTCTTGAATCTATCACTTTCTTAAGTGAACCAACTTCTGCATTCAAGTTATCTCTCTCTAATTTCAAAGCCTCATGACTTTCATTGACATATTTTGCAGACTTATTTCTGTCCTCAGTGTCTTTCTTTAACCGCTCCATTTCTCCTTTGAGGGTCTCTTCCCTCTCTCTTTTTTCAGAGTGGATTCTTTTTATATCTACTTCCAAAGATTGCCATTGACATTCCCATTCTTTGATCTTCTTCTCTGAAAGAGTCTTTTCTCCCAACAACTTGGTTATTTCAGACTTCAAATTTGATCTCTCAAAGAACATTTTCTGTTCTACATCAGATAGAAGGGTCTTTAAATCCCTGACCTCATGATCCCGGTCTGCTAAATTAGTTCTCATCTTTGCATGCCTTTCTTGGAGTTTTGAGTTTTCTCTTTTCTGGGAGTTGAACTTTATTTTCCAAGAAGAAATGTCTTTCTGAGCCAAGTCAAGCTGTTCCTGCAATTGCTGAATAGTTTCAAATGTTCTAGTAGCCCCAAATTTCAAAGAAACAACTTGCATTTCTGCAGACTCAAGTTTTTCATTGGTCAACCTTAGCTCCTCCCCAAGTTTCTTCAACTCCAAGGATTCCCCTCCCATCCTGACCCCTTCTACAGTTGAAGATAATCCAAAGCCACCCTTCAAATTCGTCGATTCCTTTGATCTGTATATTTCAAGCTCAATCTTCAGCTTACTAATCTCCCCTTCAGAAAGCCTCAACTTCTCATTCACATTCCTTAGTTCCTGTTCATAGGCATTGATCTTAGCACGAAAATCCTCAGCATTTTTCACACGTTCCTCCTCATTGCACAGCTTTTCTTTCCCATCAGGTGGTATCTCAACATCCAATTCCATCACCCTTCTGTTGACACTATTCTGATCATTTCCATTCCCAAAGAAGCCTGAAAAACTGTTCATAGACGAGCTATCATCATAATAATCCTCATCAGATTCTGTCAAAGTAGAAGAACCATCTCCATCCTTTTGACATGCATCAAAACTATTCACGTTCCCACCAGAACCAAGAAAGACATCGAACCCTGCAGCACGGTTGGGGGATATGCGACGCCCCATCTTCCTAGGAGAGGGAGAAGGCATGCTAGAAGGTGGCTCAGAACCATAATCTGAAACACCAGAAGCTTGCGATTGAAGATCACAAGGTGTGGTGATGTGATCATAACGTTCAACCAAAGATTTGTAGCCACGGTAGAACTCTTCAACAAGAGATATCAACTCTGGCCTCTTCTTGTAATACATCTCAGCCTTTTTGGCAAAGGAATCTCCGTCATCTTCAATCAGCTTCTGCATTTGCCTCACGTTGCGTTCCATCTCTGTGGTTAAGGATCGTTTTGTCATTTTCTTGATGATCATCAGCAAGGTGGAATGTACGTATATATATATATATATAAATGATTATGGAATATGATTATGTTGCTTTGAGGTTTGGATGAGAAACCAAAAACAAAACTAGGAAAAAAAACGAGATTCCAACAACCCTTCCCAACTTCAAAGTTAAGAAGGGTGAATCCTTTTTTTTCCAGTATGTTTTGTGAGGAAGAGTATTGAAACAATAGGTCATAACATGACACCAACGTTATTTTTTGTTTTCTTGTTTTATCTTTTCCTTGTTTAGAATGTAGAAGTGTCCTTAACCTTGTTAAAGCTAGCTACAAATGTCGGTTTGGAAGAACAGAAGATACATGGCTTTGTTGGTAACAAGAACCTTTTCGTTTCTTAATTTTCACATAATACAGATGGATTTAATTAAGGATTTCCACTGCTACTTTTCTCACAACAACCTCTTAATACTTCTTCTCATCTTCATGGACTTCAATATTAATAATAAATTAACCAAAATATTTCACTTTCTTCCTTATCATAAAAAATAACAATATAACACTCAGGAAACAAAATCATGCAATTTTTATTAAAATTATTTAATGTTTTTTTAGTAATTAAAATATTTAAATGAATTTATTCATCATTATAACTATATTAATGTAGTAAAAGGTCAAAATCCTGTCAACAACTAATATGGGTGTGGTCAAGTTTTAAATATAGAACTTAATTAAGTGATATTTAATATAGTTATAATTATATTTATTTTAAATATATTTAGTAAAAGCTGAATCATTATTTTTTTTTGCTTTTGACAATGATAAGAAAAGCAGATCACAAGATTATTCTAATTGTAATTTGCTTTACATACTTCTAAGATTTTCTGAATGCCACTTAGAAGTCTTGGATTTGATGAGTCTGCCCCACATCCAAGACTGCAACTTTTTTGATTCCATCCTTTTATTAATTTGTTGGAATCAATCTGAAAATAAAATTAAAAGAAAAACACATGTTATTGTATCCTGCTTCATATTTTTATCTGAACTTGATTTCTTTTTTTTAAAATTTTTGAACATTAGATTATAGACTGTTTCTTCCTGCACCTCCATATCTTCTTATGTCACCTCCATACACAACATGAAAATATATTTTTATCCTTCTTGTGCTACCCCATAGAATAACTTTCGGATTATGTAATCCAAAAACACATTTAAAAAAAGACTTCCAGATTATATAATCCAGAAGCTAATAACAAATTTAAAAAATGACTTTCAGATTGTGTAATCCGAAATATTGACATTTTTTAAAATATGAAAATCTATGGAGGTGCAGGAAGAAGCACCTAGATTATACCATCTTAAGAGTGATAACATGTTTTTTACAGTTTTGGGTCAAATTAGTTGCTTGAGCTGGTTGAATTGGGAATTGGTCACTAGATGATTGATTTAACCTTGAAAATTTTATTGTTAAAAATCACTAAAACTAGTTTGAATTGGTTCAAAATTAAGTAATGGGCCAAAATCTAGTTTGTTTGTGGGATTTTTTTTATTATTTAAAAACATTATAATCATTTATATAACTTTAACTCAATAGACTGTGATGATAAATAATTATGTCAATTATATTGATTTAGCTTATTTTTAATAAATGTTATTTTGTGTTTGTGGCCTTAAGTGTTATGAAATTTAGTTTCATGATTAATTTTGACTGTTAGAGGTTCTGACATTTGCAAGTGAAGTTTAATTGTAGTTAGACTTGAATATGATTTCAGTTTTTTCTTTAAATATAAAATTAATTTTTTGGTTTCTGTAATTTTGAAAAAAAAAAGTTATTTCAGATCCTTTGTAAACGTTGTGAAAATATGAAAAGAAAATTATATGTAGTAGGGTGTTTGATAACAACAGTAATGTAAACTTGGAGTAAGTTATGAAATATTTTTTTTTTTGTAATTACTGGTTATATAAATAAGTTTTTTTGACGATACTTGATGTGAAGAATTAAAACAAACGTTTTTTTTTCTCATTATAGAAACTAAAAAAGAGTCAAATTTAAATTTAGGAGATTAAAATATAATAACTCAAAATTTGAAGGATTGAAAGTACATTTATTATTTATTTATTATGAAATAACAATATATTATATTATCATTAAAATAATATTATGTAATTTATTGTTTGATCTACCATAATGACAATTACATTATTCATCTTTAATAACTGTCCTAATTTAGCTATCAAACTGATTTTGAAAATGTTAATTTTTTTATGTTATTATCAATAATATTATTAATGTAATTAATGATATCGTTGAATGCATGATGAGGTGAAAGTTTTTAACATTTAAAAAAATGGTCTACAAATGTTAAAAATCAAAGAATGCTATCATGCAATAGTATAAAGTCTTTACTCTTAACAATATCGATGCGTGGCTTCATCCTTAATTTTTTTTTTCAATAAGAAAACTTTCATACAAGATTTGACTTAAGAATATTTGACATTTTACAGACACAAATTAATAATATAGAATAAATGTTTTAAAATATTTTTCTTTTTTACTTTTGAAATATAGAACCAGCCACTAAAAATTTGTATGATAAAATGTTTTTTTTTTGCAATAAAATTTAGAGATAAATCCATTATTATTGATAAAATATAAGTTATTGTTGGAGACCCACCTGATAAGAACACCTCATATTATATAGGTGTATGCAAATCTCAGTCAGTTTTATAAGGTTGAGTTAGACTTAAAATTCACTTCTTAACTTCTTAATATGATACAAGAGTCATTCAGAGTCTATTATACTAAGAATTTGTTGGATTTATGAGACCACTTATTATCAGACTATCTGTTGTATAGTTCCACACACGAGTTAACTTATAATAAAAATGAAAGCAACCAAATTGCACCTACATTAAATGAATTTAACAGTAAGAATGATTACGTTTCTCTAAATTAAATGGACTGAAAATGAAACAAAATGAATTAAAATAGCACGAGGTGAAGCCTAAGAATCCATCATATACAAAGAAAATAAAATAAGAATAGAAGAAAATAAATAAAAATGATGAAAAAAGAATCAAAATTTAAAAATGAGAAAGAAATACCCGTTTCTAAACTTTAGACTTTGTGTTTTGTTGTGTGTAAAACTTTTGATGAAAATGGAGAATAAGATATGTAGGGATATATCCAAAGGATTAGTGTTTGTAGTATTTACCTTGCTTTCTCTCCAACATCTATCCCTCTTTATTGTAATGCTTCTAATTAAATATGGAAACTAAGAAGAATAAAAAAAAGGGCACAAAATAGTCTTAAGAGAAAAAGTTCAAACAATTGATAATATTAACACATATTTATGTTCAGTGACTAAAACATCATCTTCACATTAAGAGACTTAAATAAAAGAAAGGAAAACTTCATAGATATTGTTTTTTTATATCCTTAAATGTAAGGAGTGTTTGATATACAAAATATTTTTATTTTATTTCTAAGAATAATGTTTTTTCTTTTGGAAATGTCATGTTCACATGTCTAAAATATTAACATAGGAAAAAAAATCAGTGAAAAACTTAATAAAAAACGAATTTTTAAAAAATATACATATTCTTGAGAATTATTTTTAAAATTGCCATATTTTTAAATTAACCATTTAGTCAAACTTACTTATATTGAAAAATCATTAATGAATAGAAAAGTATTTTTATTTTTTATACAATTTAATATTCTGAGTGTTACTTTAACTTTTTTATATATAAATACATCTAAAAATATTAATCATGAATTAAAATTTCAACTTTAACGTATGTATAGTTAATTTTCTATTGACTGAACTTTCAAACTTACCATTTTACAATTTAGAATATTTTTTTCTTTTAATGTATTTTTTAATTTAGATTGTGCGGAAATTAATTATTCAAACTTTTTTTGTAATTATAAATATTTCTTCTTTGCAATGTTTTATTCATTTAAACTCTTTGACTTGAATTTGAATAATCATAGATATTTGAGACATTTTTTAGTTACACCTATCATTATCATTAAATGAATAGAGCTAGCAATGACATTTTTATAAATTGTGACGAAAATAATTAATAGTATAGTGATTGTAATGTTGAAATTATAAAAAAAAAACCATTACAGAGAAAATAAAAATGAATAACGTTCTACAAAATTAAATTTGGGTTTTAACATTATTGAAAATCATCTTAAGAACATTCTTAGCTTAATTAAGAAGTATGTACAAGTAATACACAAGGATGACAGTAAGATGTAGACAAGTATTTGTATTTTTTTTTAATTTAATAAGGTATATATGTTGTTTGAAATACAAGTACTTTGGACTAAAATTGAGTATTTTTTTAACACAACTACTTCTAGTTAAAACAAGTATTGTTTGAAATACAATCACTCTTAACTAAAACGAGTATTGTTTGATACACAATCACTTTTAACTAAAACTAAGTATTATTCCAAAATGTAACTAGTGGTGACTAACCCGTTTAAGAGTATTCTTTTAACAACAACCACTCTTGACTAATAACTGAGTATTCTTTGCCAAATAGTCATTTCTGATTACAACAAAGAAATGATCTAATCAATGATCCACAAATAACTGGGTTGCTCACTAGAGATGGATAATATTTTTTTATGTAACAAGGTTTATGCTCTCTCTTCTAGTTTCTTAAGTGAACATGAACAATGTTCTTCTATGAGACTTCTAATGTTTTAATAGTATCCAACGAGGCCTCTTGCTATTCTTTTCGATGGATGACTTTAAAAAGAAGAATATTTGTTGTCAATCCATTTCTGGCCTTTGAGTAGTTTTACTTACTTGAATGTCTTTTTTGTGTTTGACGAGCTTGAATGTTGTACTGTCATGAAAGTTCCTACTCAAAAATCGAAGTGGTCATAGATCGGTTAAAGTACCCGTAAGATCAACAATAAGTCGATAATATAAAATTTAGTCTAAAACTGCCTCGATCACTTGAAGGCCAACCTAGGCGACTAGTGAGAATTTTGGATCTTTATTCTGTTATCAAAATAAGACAAAACAATCTCTTATCTTTCATTTCCGGATTTGCACTATGCTGTTTTCTTAGTACCTAAGAGTCTCTCCAAACCTTTTTGAAAAATAAATATAAGGGGCTTTAGGCTAGATGGGACACACAAACATCTATATGCACACAAACTTACTAGGTAAGAAGGAAATCCCTATAATCCCTCTTAACCTAAACAAATGTGAATGATGCATTAAATGCACTATTGATTGTTATTTTGTTCTTTACTCAACATTCTAATAATGAGATGTACTTGATATCTTCTTGGAAACCAATGTTTCCAAGAAACCAATGTTTCAACTACCAATTATTTAGATTATAAATTTGGTAGAAAAACTTTGGTTTTTAATTAGATACCAATTTAGAAACAATTAAACAATAATATAAACTAATTTAGAAACAAAAAATTTTTTAGTCTCTAAAAATGGTATCTAATTTAGTTACTATAGTAACTAATTATTTTTTGTCTCTAAAATTAGTTTCTATTTATTTTTTCGAAGGAATATCAGCTGAGTTTTTTTTTCTACTCCAAATGCTTTAATATTATACTTTTGGGAGCAATTGATGTGACTAATTTGAAGATGTGATTTAGATACTTTGAATTTGTTCATTGTGGGTTGATGTTTTCTTCACTACAAGACTTTGGCATTTGAGTGTTCATAGCCCATACACAAACCATCATTTGTCAACCCATAGACAAATTAAATGTGAACCCTTCCATTCTCACATGCTAAACAATTATTATTGCCTTTTGCTTTCTTTGATCCAATAATTTAAAATGATGAAAATATATTTTTAATTTTTAAATAAAAGTAATGGTGTCGTGAAAATGTATTTTGGAATACAATTTCAAATTTAAGTTTCTGAAATATCTTTCTGAATTAGGTTTTGCAAAATAGTTTTTGTAAAATATGTTTCTAAATTTTATTTTCCCGAATATATTATTTGTATTTCACATTTTTCAAATTTTCAATTCTATTTCATATAATTTCTAAAACACAAAATAACTTATTCTAGATTTACCTTTTTCACTTGAATGGAAGGTGAGTATGTATATGAAGACATTCTAATGCTGAAATTGTTAGAACTGTGTATATAATGACTGTAATTAATGAATAAAATATATTTTATCACGTGATAAGAAATTTAACAACTATGGATGAGGTCGCATAAGAAAAGCACAAAATGTGAATTTTGTTTTGTTAAAAACAGAGAGACGAGGGTAAAAAAAACTTAGAACAGAGAAATTTTTGTTTCAATTAGATTTTTTTAATTGAGAGGGCACAAGAGAGGGAATGTAAGAAAACGCAGGAACAACAAAAAAATATTAAAAAAACTGTTTTGTTTATTTATTACTGGAGGTTATCTTAACTTGAGTAAAAAAATATATTCTAAATATTTTGTGAATGGATATTGATTAAGTGCTTCAATTATTTTATTACAGAATTAGTAATCTAAGTATGATATAATCTAGTACATATTATTAGTTAGAATGTCACAGTAAAAGATCACTATAAAAAAATCATACTTTAATATTAAAAAATACGATAATTTGTATTGTTTAAGATTTTACATTGAAAAAAAACATTTCACAATATATTTATGATTTAGTTTTGTAAAATTAAGTTAATTAGATTTAAAATTTAATTTTTAAAATGATATCAAAATCATTTAGAATTTATTTTAGCGAAAGTTTGTTTGATTTATTAAATCACACATCAATATATACTCTTATGTATGACTTGGAGAGTGTGAGTAGGAAGTGTGTTAGAATAGTGAATGTAAACCTTATTATGAGTCGATTTTGTAAAATTGAGTTAAACTCAATATTCGTTTTATTTTAGAGTCTCGGTTCATTATGTACACTTTCCAAATGTTGTTGTTTGAAATTTGAATGGTGGGAGGAGTGAGGTCGTTTGAAATGAAAGAATTGAAAATTGGAAGGAAGGGTCTGAATCAGAAATGGAAACAAAAGTGTTGGGAGGTTTCTTGGAAGGTAGAGTTTTGGATTTTTGGTTTTTATCAAATGTCTCCTTAACATTATTTTGGTTGTTTTTATGTACTTGTTCTTGTTACCAACCATTTCATTTTTTCTCTCACCATGTGCTGCCACTATTCTCATTCACTTTTCCTGAAATTTCCTACTAAATATACTGCACTTTTCAACATTTAGTTTTTTTCTTTCTTTCACGTGTATCTTATGCAATTTCCTTCAAAGCCAAAGAAAGTGTGTATTCAATATAAGCACCTCTTTTCATAGAAAATTGAATTTTATTCATCATTTCATCAAAGACTAACTATGTTAATTAGACTTCATATATTTTTTCATTATTTTGCTTATGCGGGGACTCAAATGCTTTCTTCTTTTTTTCTTTTTTTCTTTTATAAAGTTTTCATTTTAGACATCACTATGCAACTTGACATCTCAGCTAAGCTGACACCTCAAGTAACAACGATCATCTGTCATCACATGAAAAAAAAAATATTATTAAAAAAAAAGAAAAAAGAAAGAAAATACAAAAATATGGGGGGACTAGACCAAAACCCATATGTTAACACAAACGATACATAGGTAGATTATACCTATTCATAAAGAATTCTAAGAACAAACTAGCTGAGAGTCTATTATACCAATGAAAAGATTCTCTATGAATAAATCATAAATTAGCCAACTTATCAGCACACGCATTCCCTTCACGAAAAATATGAGGTACCCTAAACCTGATTGTCCCACAAAAATTAAGACAAGTATTCCATCGATTTTAAAGCATCCACGGAACATTAGTCCCTAGCAGTAAACGCAGCACAAACCAAGGCAGAATCACATTCAAACTAGACATTAGTAAGTCCCATTTTTTGAGCTTCCTCCATAGCATTAGTAAGGCACAAATGCTTTCTTATTACTTTCTATTCTTCCATCATTCAATCAATATCCTTAATGTCATATCATATTTGTCTAAAAATTTGATTTTTTAAAGTTTTTTTAATAATACTAGCTAGGAATATTCATTGATCTTTTTCTATATTTTTTTATTCAAAAATTAACTCATTATTTTTTAAGTAGAATCTCTTCTCTAAATCATATTTTTAGTTTATAATATACACTTTTGACTTTTTAGTTTATAATATACAAATTATACTTTTGACTTATAGTTTATAAGATACAAATTATACTTTAGACAAAAGCTAATACTATTGAATAATGATAATTTGGGTTAGACATAACTTCCTGAGTCTTCAATAGTTCAAACCAGGGAGACCACAGTAATGGTTTCTTCCAAGTGAAATGATGATTCTACATAAATTTAATAATCATCATTTAGTCTTTCTTTAATAAGTGTGAAATTTAAAAATAAAGAAATAAATTGCATGGTAATTGTGAAAGAAAAATAGGTTTGTGGTATTAATTAGATGATGGTTTCTCCATGAATATGTTCCTCACTTGTCATTGCTATATCTTAGGGTGGCCTATGAACCCAGTAAATTAACATTTAATTACCATTTTTTTGCTTTGTCTCCCATCAATGAAAGCACATATAGGAAAACATAGAAACATGTAATTGAAATTGTAATTATGTGACATGTGCAGCAGTAGATGTGGTTTGGTGGATTATTGATTGAAGCATGCAAAGTTGAAAATGGTTAGAATGAATGAGGTTTTTTGGTGAGTTTGTCTTGTAGTGGAGAATGGATCCAATGAGTGAAGTAGGAGACAAACAGAGGCACCCAATGAGCCAATGCCACTTTCTCTATTTCTTATGTGTCTCTTCTTAATCTTATCTTCAACTGCAAGCTGCACAAATTCTATGAACTTATGAATATTGAAATGGACCTAAACAATGTCTCAGCATTGTTGCAAAATTTCTGCATTTGGGTTGTCATCACGGTATTATAATTAATGACATAGTTGGAGATACAACTCAACCAGTAATATGAATAATATTTCATATATTAGTTTCATATATATATATATAAACTTCAGTTGTATAAAATTAAATTATTTTAAATTTCATTTTTTAATATAATATCAGAATTATTTATAATTTATTTTAACAAGAATTTATTAGATTATCTGTTAATTATTAAATCATCTATAAATATAAATATATATAGTATTAGACACTAATTAAATGTATAATACATTTATTTTTACAGAGTGCCTTGCATAATTTATATTTCCCTCTTTTGATAATCACATAATTTTTTTATTTTTCTTCCCCATTTACTTATAATATTTTAAAAATTGTCTATTTGGGTTTTTTTTTTCTCTTGACAGTGTTTTATGACCAAGCATAGGACCATCTTAGCTAATAATTTCTATTTTTATAAACTTTATGAATAAATACTACAATTAAATTAGTTTCCTCATTTTAAATAAAATAGTTTTTAAATTATATGTAGTCATTAATTAAGTTTTAGCTAATTATTACTTTATATTTTAAATTAGTTTCTATTAGTTTTTTAGAGATTAATTAAAAATTTAAAATATTAGTAACTAAAACTTACTAGTTAATTTAGATACAAATTTAAAAATCATTTTATAAATTTTTATTAATAATAAAAACTACTTTAAACATAAATAAATTTTAATCTTTAAATTAGTATTTAATTTACTTAAGTGATTAATTATATTTTTTTAAACTAATTTATTTATTTTTTAATGATTTTTTTTAGTGGAGAATGTGATTCTATTTGTTTTATAATTTATGTATGTATAACAATTATATAAGTTTGATTATATTTGTATTGAAGTGAAGTAAAGATTTATATTCATATTTTATTTCCTATATATGTTCGTATTCATCCAAGTATTTTTTGAACAAATTTTTTATAATTGTCAAAAACTTAATATAATATTTTATTTGTTTCAATGTTAAATAAAAAAATAATTACATAAATTTTAAACTAAATTATAGTAATTTATTAATTTAAAATGAAAAATAAAATTCAGAAAATATATACATACTTATTTCCGTTTTAATACCAAATTAAGAAATTAAATTTTACTGTATACTTATATTCTTATCCTGCTAATTTAAACATTTCTCTTATATTCATATCCAGTTTATACACGCAATACAATTATTTCTAAAATATGATAATATGGTAATTTTCCATTTTAAATGAATGGCCCAGATCTCGTAAAGAGATATGTTATGTCTAAATTATTGAAGCCGTGATCTTATGTAGATTTTTAAGAGTACGGAAAAGAAAGTACATGATAGGTATTTATAATTTGATTCACTAAGAAAAAAAAATCTTTAAATTAATCTAATTATGACTTAAAAACAGTTGAGAAAATATACCAAAAAAATGACAATTATAATAATAAAATAAATAAAAATAAAACATTAATTTTAATTTGTGTCGATTTTATGGAAATGAGAATAAAGTATAATTACAAGTGAAAGGCCACCTCTGAGGAAGCAAACCCTCACTAGAGATATCTGTTCCACATACTGTGGAAGATTTTGTTAAAGTAAGATAAATGCTTCTAATACTTTTTAAACTAATTAAATTTAACTTAATGTTATGGTTGATTAAAATAAGATTTAGATATCCTTATATACTATAAATTCATTTTATTTTTAACCAATTACACCGTTATAAATTTATAAGTTGTAGTACTTATACTCCATCCTATTTTTTTGGCAAAATATCTGAAGGATTGTACATTGGAAATTCTTTATCCAAATAATTATAATATTAGGCATATGATTCTGATACCCTCCAACCACCTAAAGAATCCCAAAAGACCAATCATAGGACCAAAATCTTCCAAATAAAAACCCAATCATTACCAAACAAAGAATTAGAATAACAAAACATTAATCATGTATGGTAGCAAAATGTAATAATGTTTGACAACACTTTACTTTATAAATATATATAATATTTTCCATCATATTCACTCACTCTTCACTCTCTTTTTTCTTTTTCTTCATAAGATTGAAATTAGTTACACAAATTAGCTAGCACAGGACAAAATTATCTAACTAGATTACCAAAATGCTCACTACTATTGTTCTAGCATTCTACACTCTTCTAAGCTGCACAAAAACTTAGTTACGAGGGTAGTTTCGGAATTCCACTAAACACCGAATACGACAAAAACTTAGTAGAATTACTAAACAGTCCTTGAGTTTTTCGCGAAAAAGACTTAATAGTCCTTAACTTGGCCACGTCAGGAACTCGTCCGGGTCAAACTCGCCGAACTCTTCCTTCGCGAAGCGCTGACTCACCACGCCCAAGTTAACGTCTGTCATACTAAACGGCGCTTCGATGTCAAACCCGAACGCATCGACCTCACCGTAACGGAAACCGTCGAACGGCGTGGAGTCACCGTCGCAGAAGGCAAGGACGGACGTCGGCGACGAGAAACCCTCGCCGGAGCAGGTGGCCTCCGGCGGCGAAACTTTGAGTTCTCTTTTAACGGTGGCGACTTGGGGGAAGTTGGTGACGGCGTCAGGGCCCTTGAGCTTCACTGCGGCCTCGTCGTACACGGCGGCGGCTTCCTCCGCCGTGTAGAAGGTGCCGAGCCAGACCCGTTTTCTTTGGATCGGGTCACGGATCTCGGCGGTCCACCGTCCCCACGGTCTCTGGCGGACACCTCGAAACTTGTTCCGGCAGCGAGGGGCGGCGGGTCGTTTCTCGGGTTGTGTTAAAGGGGTCGGGTTAGTGGAAAAAGAAGGAGGTGTTACAGTTGGGGTTGGTGTTGGGGGTTGTGGGATAAAGGGAAAGCTTATGGTGATGTGGGTGATTTCTCTTTTGACTTTTTTGTGTTTTGAAGGGTTTTTTGGAGTGTCATCGTCGCCGGAGGAGTCGGAGTCGGTGGCGTCGTGGTCGGTGAGGATGACCCGGAGGAGCTTGTTGTGGCGTGGTTGGGGTTTTTGGGGGGTTTTGCGAGGTGGGTGGGTGTAAAATTTTGTGGTTGAGGTGGGTGGGTTAAAGGGGTGGTGGAGGTTCATGGTTGGTTGGAGGGAGATGAAAGGTTGGTATGTGTGAGTCATCTGAACAAAGAGAATGATGAAGAAAGGGAAAAAGGTGAAGGTTTTAATTGCATGAAGGAAGAGGGAAAAGGAAAGAGAGAGGCTTTGGGTGGTTATTCAAAAGGGTAAGGAAGAGAGAGAGAGATGTTGTTGGTGAGTGAGGTTGGCGGGAAAGAGAAGAAGAGGGTAGGATTAAAGGGTATTTATGGTGCACCACGGGGTGTGTCCCATTGGGGGATGAACCAAATATTTTTCTCGTGAAAGAGAGAGAAGATTAGAGGGAAAATGAAGTGAGTGAGTGAGTGTGATGAATCACTCTCTGTGTGTTGTGTCTACATTCATGTCGCTGTCGGCAATACAAAAAATCCTTTCACCTCTTCTCCTCTTTTATGTCTCCATTTCTCTTAACTAAACTTTAATCTCACTCTTTTATCAAAACCATTTTCAATTTTTTATGTTTCACAGTTATTAAAAACACTCTTTTATCAAAACCATTTTCAATTTTTTATGTTTCACAGTTATTAAAAACAATATAATTATGGTAGATATTACTGATCAAATATTCAAAATTTGTATTTCTATGTGGTATTTTGATAAATATTATTGAAAACGTGGTTAATATTATGTATAGATGTTTGTTGAATGTTTACAATAGAAGAAGGTTTATATGAGGAATTGAAAAATGATTTTAGGAAAGAGTGGGTGGTAGAAGGAGGCGAAGCAATGACCTCGAAACTGGGAAATTGACGTGACTTTTTATAGTTTATTTTTTAAAGCCATGAATGAATAAAAGAAAAATAAAATCCATAAAAGAAGATAAAAAAGAAAAGGGAGAAATGGGTGAGTGAGAAAGTATAGTATACCGTTGAGCATTGGGGTTATCCAACCCATGATGATCTTGCAGATGGCAGTAATATCTTTTCAGTACAATATTTTGCAGAGTTTGTCTATTCGGTGTGTGATACTGTTGGACGGGATACTTAATTAACAGTACCTCACTGAGTTGAAATATCAATCAAGGTCAAGGTTTCTTTTATTTTTTGATGTGTAATGTTACTTTTGTGTGACTACAAGGCAAAATATTGTCACGTAATTTAGGGACACAAAGTGTAATGCTACACATGCAGCTCTGATCCTGTGACCTCAACTTACACTTTTTATTCAAATTTGTTTGAACATATTTTCTAGCACCCAAATGATATGAAATTGTAAACTAATAAGGGGAATTTCCATATGGGTGGATGTATTAAAGAGATTATAAATTTGACTAGAGACATTACCAAAAAAGATAAAGAGAAATGGGTACCTTTTTTTGTTAGTTCTGATCATCATCACATGAGGAAAGAGGCACAATAGCTAAGAATGAATTAAACAACATAAAAAAAAAGGTTAACATCATAAGAAGGGTCAAGTATTGTAGGGAGGAGGAATTTGCTGAAAAAGTTTAATTAGGTTAGGTTAGGTTTTGACTTGAAGAGGAAGCAAAGACAAGTAAGCATGCTAGGTAATCACAAGTTGTATTTCATGTACTGATGAATCACCCCTTCTTTACTTGTTGCTTGTAAACTAAGTGATGACTCTTCTAATTAGCCATTAGCCATATAATGGTGATTAGTCCTCTCATTGCTTTTATCAGCACTGCTATTATTATATTATTTAGCATTGACTTCAACTGAAGCTACTTGTGATGACCTCTATCGTGCAGCATGTCTAGTAGTTTCCAGTAGGCATGTTTTTGTACTAAACATATTAAATTCAGAGGTCAAACCCAATATCGTACAACAGTGTGTCAGTATCTTTTCATTTCATTTGCAAAAATTTGGAACAAGAATAGGAGTATTTTCCTTGGTGGAAGAGATCCTTTAATTTACTTGCCCAGTCCTTTAATTTTCCAGTTTGCAGAAGGACTATTCTTTTCTCACAAATCATGATTAACTTTTGTCAGATAATGTTCAATCTCATGATGATAAGTCGGTACTATCAAAATCTGAATTGTTCTTGAGAAAAAAAAAATATAAAATACAATGTTTCTCTTGGTTTGTTTGGACAATGAGCTCAAGGTCTGAGCGATAACAAAATACAATACAAGTCTATCATGTCGATTTAATGATTCTATAACTGCACTCCAAATTTCTTTTGTTTCTACCCAAAAAAGAAAAAAAAAGAAAACTATAATTTCTTTAATTACCACTCATTTAGAATAGCATGTCTACAAGTAAAAAGTTTGTGCGACATTATCATACAATTTCATCCATGAGCAATGTCTTCCAAAGAAATATTCACAAGTGATACTTAATTCACATAAAAAGTATCTTTTGTTTCTTCATAAAACATGATTGAGAAGCTACAGGAGGAACATGATCATCCCATAACATATTCCTGTGTCCAGCTGTGAACAGTGGCTTTATACTTAGCCTTGTCGGTCTTTTAGATGTGTGCAATTTCATGCATAAGTGAGCAAATAGACAAAAGGTTGATATTAATAGTGGATGTCAGTTTTTTCAAGTTTTGAAACATCACTATAACAACAATGTCGTATCTAAGGTTGATATTATTCCATCTGCAGATCAATTAAAGAAGTTAAACATCTATGAATCATATATTCATCTCATCAAGGTGGCTTGAAAATTATATATCCAGTCAACAGAAGGAATAAACGAATAAACGTCTATTTTAGGCTACTTATGTACTAAAAGATTTGTTGCATAATCAGGAGAATTATGTTATAATTAAGTGCAGATTCCATTTTATATTTATTAGGACAGATTTGGTAGTGATTTGATTTTATTTGATTTGTACAGCTTTAAACACTCATTATTTCTGGCTTTCATTGTCTATTATTTCTTTCTTTTAATTAGGTTGTAAAACAGTCTATAAATAGAGACTGTAATCACATTTGTAAGATATCTCAGAAATATATTTCATCATCTATTTCTTTCCACTTGGTATCAGAGCTCCTGATCTAGGAGACTCTGCTTCCGCAATTTTTTTTTTAGCCTTCATTGCTGTAATCATTTTCCGGCCTTCATTGCTGTAATCATTTTTCTTGACAGCCTTCATTGCTGCAATTATTTTTTTTGTTGGACAGCCTTCATTGCTGCAACTTTTTATTTTCCTTATCCTTTCTCCATTGATCACCACCACCACCTTGCACCATTGACCGTTACTGCCACCACCATTGACCACCGTCGACCACCACCACCGACCACCACTTCCGTCGCTCGCCAGAACTGCCACTGCTCGCTGGAAACCGCCACCGGAAAATTTTTCCGGCGGATTTTTTTTTTGTGCGTGAACAGGATCAAATTTTGCCAATCTGAAAAAAGTTGGTTTTGAACTCTCATGGACTCCCTTAGTAAGCCATCTAGCTATTGTTCCTTTACTATGAGTGGTAAGAGTTCTAGTTTTTTATCCTTTAATGCTTCTAGTACTGAAAATATCTGGATTATAGACTCTGGTGCTACTGATCATATGACACCTCATTCCTCTTTTTTTTCATCCTACACTACTTTATCCGGTAAGCCATATATTACTGTTGCTAATGGTTCCACTACCCCCATTAATGGTTGTGGTAACATTCACCTTCAACCTTCATTTCCTTTAAAAAATGTGCTTCATGTTCCCAAACTATCCAATAACCTCTTGTCTATTCAAAAGATTACCCAAGATTTAAATTGTGCAGTGGTATTTTTCCCTTCCCATTGTGTTTTTCAGGATCTTGCCACGGGGAAGACTATTGGAATTGCTAAAGAGCAGGGCGGGTTATATTATTTACAACATGAAGAAAGTAAAAAGGGTGCTAGACTACAGGCACACACTTCTAATTTTCAGCAAGGTCGTGAATCTTGGTCATCCTCTCAAATATGGCTTCAACACAGACGTCTTGGTCATCCTCCATTTAGTACCCTAAAGTCCTTATTTCCTGTTTTATTTACAAAAGTGTCTGCTGAGTCATTTCATTGTGATGTTTGTCAGTTTGCTAAACACCATCGGACAACTTTTCCTCCCAATGGTAATAAAAGTTCTAAACCTTTTGATCTTATTCATTCAGATGTATGGGGGGACCTTCACCTATTCCTAATATCTCGGGTGCAAAATGGTTTGTTTCATTTATTGATGATTGTACTCGAGTTACTTGGATATTCCTCATGAAAGATAAGTCTGAAGTTTTTCACTTGTTTGTAAAGTTTTACAGAATGATTCAAACACAATTTGAAAGTCCAATTAAGAGATTGCGTTATGATAATGGAAGAGAATATGTGAACCAAAACCTTTCCAAGTTCCTTGAGGAAAATGGAGTTGTTCATGAATTAACCTGTGTGGACACTCCTCAACAAAATGGGGTTGCTGAAAGGAAAAATCGTCATCTCCTTGAGGTTACTCGAGCTTTACTTTTCCAAACATCTGTTCCTAGATCTTACTGGGGGAAGCAGTCCTGACTGCCACTTATTTGATTAATAGATTACCCTCTCGGGTTTTAGAGGGTGTTACTCCTATTCAGGTTATGACCACATTCTATCCTTCTATTCCCATGTTGAATAGTCTTCAGAATCGTGTCTTTGGTTGTCCTGCTTTTGTCCATGTTCATAGTCCTTATCGGGGTAAGTTAGATCCTCGTGCCATCAAATGTGTCTTCATCGGTTATGCCCCCAACAAAAAGGGGTACAAATGTTATCATCCTCAAAGTCGTAAAGTGTATATTTCCAAAAATGTCACCTTCCATGAAACAGAGTCTTTCTTTCCTAGTTCTCAGCTTCAGGGGGAGAGTATTCAAGAAGCTGAGGACCTTGAGTTGCCACCTTTTCCTTTGTTGCAGGATTTCGTTCTTAGGGAGGATGACAAAGACCCTGCACCAACATCATTACCAGAGAAGAATAATGAAGACAAATATTTTGGAAAACAATATCAGCGAAGGCAACAAGAACCCGTCCTGGTCGAACAACAACTTCAATTGTCTGAACCGGAGGTAAGAACTCATACCAGTGAGACTCTTGAGGACACCTTAAATACTGCTTTTGAACCTAACCTAAATGATTTACCTATTGCCTTGAGAAAAGAAAAAAGATCTTGTGCCAAATATCCTATATCCCAATTTGTGTCTACAGAAAAACTTTCTATGCAGCACCAGAGTTTTCTTTCAGCTATTGATTCTATCAAAATCCCTTCATCGGTACAAGAAGCCTTAAAAGATGAGAACTGGATTCGAGCCATGAATGAAGAAATGAGCGCGTTAGAAAGGAATGAGACTTGGGAGATTGTAGAGAGACCAAAAGATAAGAAAGCAGTGGGTTGTAGGTGGATATACACAGTTAAGTATAAGTCTGATGGCACACTCGATCGGTATAAAGCAAGGTTGGTTGCAAAAGGGTACACTCAAACCTATGGGATCGATTATGAGGAGACTTTTGCTCCAGTGGCAAAAATGAATACCGTCAGGATTATTCTCTCCCTGGCAGCACACTTTGGTTGGGCAATGCATCAATTTGATGTTAAAAATGCCTTCTTGCATGGAAGCTTGGAGGAAGAAGTATACATGGAGATTCCACCTGGTTATGGTATTGTTAATGAAGGGAATAAGGCGTGCAGACTTAAGAAGGCCCTATATGGTCTTAAACAATCACCTCGTGCTTGGTTTGGAAGGTTTACTCAAGCTATGGTATCTTTGGGGTACCGACAAAGCCAAGGTGACCATACTCTGTTTATAAAACATTCTCAGAATGGTAAACTCACTCTACTTTTGGTCTATGTAGATGATATGATTATTACAGGTGATGATGAGATTGAAAAACAAAATTTGAGGGAGAGACTAGCTGCTCAATTTGAAATGAAGGATCTTGGGAAGCTGAAGTACTTCCTTGGGATAGAGGTTGCTTACTCGAGACAGGGCATCTTTATTTCTCAAAGGAAATACATCCTTGATCTTCTCAAAGAGATTGGTAAGTTGGGTTGTAAGCCCACTGGAGTGCCAATAGAGCAAAATCATAGGATTGGGAATGATGAGGAAAACCCAAAAGTGGAGAAGACACAATATCAAAGACTTGTGGGAAAACTCATTTATCTTTCACACACTAGGCCAGATATAGCCTATGCAGTTAGTGTGGTTAGTCAATTTATGCATGATCCAAGAGAAAGACACTTGCAGGCAGTAGATAAAATTATTCAGTACTTAAAAGCCTCTCCAGGAAAAGGATTGCTATTCAAAAAGGGGGAAAACTTATCCATGAAAGTATATACTGATGCTGACTATGCAGGATCGATTGTTGATAGGAGATCCACCACAGGGTACTGCATGTTCTTGGGTGGAAATCTGGTGACATGGAGGAGCAAGAAGCAAAATGTAGTTGCAAGATCAAGTGCAGAGGCAGAATTTAGAGCCATGGCTCAAGGGGTGTGTGAACTCTTATGGATGAAGATTATACTTGACGACCTAAAAATAAAATATGAAGCTCCTATGGGTTTGGCATGTGATAATAAGTCCGCTATCAGTATTGCACACAATCCGGTTCAACATGATCGAACAAAGCACGTAGAGATAGACCGACACTTTATTAAAGAGAAGTTGGATGATGGTCTTATAGCCACTGAGTACATCCCTTCAAGACTCCAATTGGCAGATATGTTTACTAAGGGACTTTCCACAAAACAATTCGAAGATCTTACTTGCAAGTTGGGAATGATAGATATACATTCACCAACTTGAGGGGGAGTGTTGCATAATCAGGAGAATTATGTTATAATTAAGTGCAGATTCCATTTTATATTTATTAGGACAGATTTGGTAGTGATTTGATTTTATTTGATTTGTACAGCTTTAAACACTCATTATTTCTGGCTTTCATTGTCTATTATTTCTTTCTTTAATTAGGTTGTAAAACAGTCTATAAATAGAGATTGTAATCACATTTGTAAGATATCTCAGAAATATATTTCATCTATTTCTTTCCACTAGATTACTACAATGAATTCTTCTTATAAAATGAATAAATTTCCAAAAGTTGAGTAATGTTATTTCCACAATCTCACTTCAGAACATTGTTTTCAACATCTTCCATTACATCACTCAACTTGTTCCACACTGCCCTCCTTACCGTACAAAAAGTGACACGATAATGTTAAGAGGAAAGGAATAACATCACTCTTTCTAATAAGGTTCACAGCCTTTTCAATATAATTCTAAAATCTAAACAGTAAGCAAGTCTTTACTTAAATTTTCTAAATGTTCAAGGTAACACAGAAATTACAGCTAGATATGAATAGTAAGTGACAAATGCTGAAACCTTTTGCAAAGCAAAATCATTAAATATCAAGAAACACAAGTAATATCACACCTTATAAATGGTCAGGGTCGGACTCCAGTGTTCTTTTAGAATGTCAAGGCATATACTTCCATTACTGTTGATGTTTGGGTGGAATACCTTAGTCCTAGATGCAACCAGCAGTACTTAAAAGATGCTAAATTCAACATCTCTAAACTATTACACTTGACAGATGTTCAAGATATTAACAAACTTAACTAGCAGCCAGCATGGGTGCTTAGATTATCGGTCACCATATCAAGAAGAAAAGAACAAGAAAATTCTTAACATCAGAAAAATCAAGGGAGTGGTTCTCATCAATAACGTCCAACAACTTAATTTTGCTACTACCAATGCTTTCCAACACCATTTTGTACTAAATGTGCAAGAAAATGAAAGGTAATATAATTTGCATCATCAGAGGTACTGCAGAAAAACAAAAAAAAAAAACAACAGAAAGAAAAATAGGTAATGGAATGAGAGCAATATTCCCCAAAATCAGAGTAAAGTTCCCTTGCCTCCAATTTTTATTTCCAAAATTTGATATCATCCCCTCACAAACGATTCCCCAATCCCAACATAAAAGAACCTCTAACCAACTCTTCCCTAATAGATAATATTAGGCCCCATACTATTTTTTGGCCTTCGATGTCATGTCTTCAAATAACTACTTTAATATTTGGCCCCATAATATTTGGACTTGTAAAATAACTACTTTAAAAGTCATACCAAGGGTGACGATTTCTTCTGATTAGTTGATAGAGTAAAAACTTATAAACTAACAATGCACGCTTTTTAAAGTAGAATGATGAAATAAAAGCTTATATACTAATAATAATAAAACATAGAAGAAATAAAAAAACGCAACAAAAATTTCAGAATGAGACACCATTCCTCACTTAGTTTTCACACTCTGATCTTGTCATGCAAAATACATTTATATAATTAAAACTTATAAATAAAAATAAAAAATTAATTCAAATAGTACAACAAAGTGGGATGATGCAGACTTATTTCCAAGCAATATGAACATACATCGAACAAATCTCAACATGTTTACAACATCAGATGAACATTTATAGAAGGAATACTTCAACTACGGGATCTAACAAATTTAGACAACATCAAATTCTCAAATTAACACAAGAAAAATATCACAATAACTATCTTCGTAAACCAATAACTTCAATATTAGGAAACCCTGAAGGCTCATGTAAACTCCTACTCAAAGGTTTTAAAAAAAATCCCCAACCAAGATTTAGAGTCACCATCTTAGTGGGCTTCAAGCTCATTCCCATCAAAGAATAATAGCCTATTACTTCAACAAGGTCCAAACGCACACACTAGAAACCCTCAAAATTATAATACTTTATGGAATGTTCCATTAAATTTAGTATTTCTGCATATTCCCTAAAATCAGAGTCATCCACATTTGTCCATCAGACTCAAATTCACTTCTACCCCCAAATCATCCTCAAGCCATTTTGGACAACAAATTCTTAAAAATCACTTACAATATCAGTATAACCACATCTGGCTAAGTAAAATAAAAAGTAGACGCAAGAACCATACCATACAAAAGCAAACAACGATTTAGGTTTTGTTTTGTTTAATCAGTCCAGTAACACGAGTGTAAAAAAAAAGTAACAAAACACCAGAATCAAAATACGAATGGTTCCAAAAAGGTAGATCATGCCTGCAGAGACAACAACATGAAGGGTTGGATAATTGAAAGTGGACTCGAAGCTTTAAAATCATAGTTTATGATGAAAGAGAAAAGAGTTGTCACCTGCACTGCAGGACGTATGAGGATCCTTCTGCAAATTCTTTTAGCTCCTTGACTATGCATTTCGATGGCACAACCGAAACTTGGAAATGGAAAGACCCAAAACAAGAGATAGGGTTCAAATTCAAAGGGTATTCATTGATTGTGCAAGAAATGAAAGAGAAAATGAAGAGACGGATACAGAGATATAGAGAAGGTGCCTTGGATTCTAAAAGGTTCCTGTGTTAGTTTTCTATGTTTGCATAGGACCAAAGTCCCACATCTGAAAGGTTTCATCCTTCTAACTCCTTAGAAATATATATATTAAAATATACATTTTAGATATATTTCAATAAAAAAAAAGTTATTTTTATGTTTTTAACAACTACCCTAAATATTTTTTTTTCAACACATTTTTGTTAGTTTATAATTTTGATTTTTCCTCTAATGATATGGAAGGTTAAGTGAAGAGAAAACTTATATTGAGTTTTTTAAATGTTATTTAATTAGAATTAAAGTTTAATTTTAGTGATATATAAAAATAGTTTACATTTATATTACAGAGTAAAATTTTAATTCTAATTAGACAACATCAATAAAATTTTACTATTCCTTTAATAGA
Source organism: Phaseolus vulgaris (assembly GCF_051622355.1). NCBI lineage: Eukaryota > Viridiplantae > Streptophyta > Magnoliopsida > Fabales > Fabaceae > Phaseolus > Phaseolus vulgaris. The sequence goes on from NC_143503.1 coordinate 25,709,726, forward strand.
TTTGTATATGTTTTTTTTTAGTTGGTATAAAGTATCAACTCATTTTTAATATAAATGTTATATCATGAGGTCTTGTTTTTCTTCCTGTGTGTCTCATTATGCTAGATCAGTTTTGTTTAATATTTTAAATTTATATTCTCTCATTCCACATTAATATAGTGTAATAAATTTTTAATGAAATCTAAATTTTAAATTTAGGATCTGAATAACATTCTTACATCCTTAGTGTCTTTAAAATAATGAGTTTCATACACATTAAATTTCATAGCTACTTTACTGAATTCTCTTCTCATGCATCCCTTGTATTCTGTTTTTTTGGTTATTTTTTTTTGCATTAATCATGTATTTGATAACTCATTTCCAAATCAATTTATTCTCATGTTTTTAGTGATGACAATAGGATTATGAGATAATCACTTAAAGCAATCCAACATTTTGTGGGTTAGGAAACTAAAATTGGTCTTGAGACTGATTAATTACACTATTAGTTTGAAGATCCTGAGTAAAAAGTTGGCTACCAAGATCTCATTTTTAGTTAATTTTTTGTTGCTCAAACATTATATATACTGTTGTAACTTGTAGTGTAATTTTTTTATTTTTAAAATAGACAAATGGTGTACACTTTAATTTAATTAGATATAAGAAAATAAATCTAATGTGTAAAATAAGATTTCACAAATAAGTTTTAAATATTATAATATATAATCTATTCTTATATATAAAAAGGATTTCTTACTATAACCGTATAACCGGTTTTTTTTATACAAATTTCTTTCAATTCTACTCTTATTTAATATATCTCATTTTATGCGTAAACTAACTTTTAAGGTGACAACACGAAGAAAGAGAGAGCATCATCTCACACGTTTTTACACCAAATCTCACATATTAAATAAAATAATTTTCATTTTCAATCACTCTCTTCACTCAAAAACCATTATTCTTTTGTATTTACCATCAAGTGAATCCTAACTTTTAACGTTAACATCATTATACTCTCTAATCCCAAAACTATCAATGGAAGAAGAGAAAGAACTTGAAGAAGAAGAAGAAGAAGAGAGACTCACATCGGAGAAGAAAAAAAAAGTTGTTTAATCAATTTATCATTTTTCTTTTACATATTATTATTATCATCGTAAAAGTTGAGTAAAAAAAAAAAATATAGAGAGGGTTTGTTGCCTGTATTTCCATTAATACTATATAAAACTTAAATATATAATATATAGAAATATATTTTAAATATTTTAATATATAATAATTTTTGTATACAATTTTTTAATATTTAAAATAAAATAAAAATAATAAAAAATTGGATAAATTTAATTTACTATTATAACTTTATTTTATATATAATTAAAGAAAATTATATTTTAGTATTTAAAATAAATATAAAAATAATTGAAAATTAGATAAATCTTAGTGTTAAAATTAATGTTTTATTATAGATATTTTTTTAATTACATAAAAAATTATAATAATAAATTAAATTCATCTAATTTTTTATTATTTTTATTTTTATTTTAAATACTAAAATTTAAATTTCTTTAATTATATATAAAATAAAGTTGAAATAGTAAATTAAATTTAACTAATTTTCTATTATTTTAAATATTATAAAAATGTATATTAAAATTATTATATATTAAAATATTCAAAACGTATTTCTATATATTATATACATTTTTAAAATTTTATATATTATAATATTTAAAACGTAATTGGGAAATACGATTATTTTACATATACATTTTTAAAAAAATTTAATATATTAAAATATGTTATAATATTAAATACGTATACGTAAAATATTTTTTAATTTTTTTTTAAAATCGTATGACAATTTTGTCTTATAAAAACATATTTGAATTGACGATTTTACCATTTCAATAATAAAAAAAAATTATCCATTTTAAAAATTTAAAATAAAATTACATTAGTTTCAGAAAAGAAAAAACCCATATACATGTTCACAATGAACAATGCAGAAGTTTATCTAGAATGAAAAAGCTTAAAGATGTTTGTGTCTCTAATGATTTGTGAATAAACTTGCTATTTTCTGAAACTCACAAATCTCTATCAATAAATTACTTGTCCTCAAGGATGTGATAAAATGTTGCTTAGCTAACCTTTTTTGTAGTTGCTTTCTTCAAATTGTTGCAGGCCTGCACCAAGATTGTACAGCCATCAACAAATATAAATTAGTTATTATAATAGAAAATTATTAAATGAAAATTAATTTAAAAATTAAAAATTATTATTATTATATTGATTAAATTATATATTATTTTAAAAAAATTAAAAAATTATTGGTATTTAAATTAATTTATATTATTAATAAATAATTTTTAAATTAATATATAATTAGTTATTAAAGTTTCAGATATCAAAATTTTAATTATCAATATTTTAAAGTTTTAATTATTAACTTTAAAACTAAAAAAATTGATAATAATTAGTTTTAATTAAATACCAATTTAAAAATTATTAATATTTAAAATAATATTTAATTTAATCAATATAATAATTAATTATTTTTTATTACTGATTTCTATTTAATATACTAATTTGTTTGCTTCTAATATTTTAAATTTTGATAGGAAAAACATTTTTTTTGAATATTTTTTTACAACATTAACTACTTTTTTAAAAAGTGGTTTTTATAATTATGAACAAACACAAATTAGTTTCTATTTTTTTAAAGCTTCAAACAAATAATCACAAAAATATATTTTTTTATTAGAAGATTAAAATAATCTGTGTGTCTATTTCACATCACTTCTTGTTCCTCCAAATAAAATGTGTCACATACCATACAAAAAATCATTTAACATTGCTTCTATACAAACTTTCTGGAGACAGAAATTAGCACATCAAAATTTAAAAAGCAAACATAGCATTCTCTTAAACCATACCTCCTTGTTAACCACAAAAAATTATGCATCCAATTCCAAACAGAAACATACACATTTAGCTAACTAATGTTACCTGCCAGAAAAGAGTTTAACATCACATGAAGGTCTTCTTCCAAAATCCACATCCATCAAATTGATTTCATGACAACAAGCTACAAATGGCACATTGTTCATCTCTAAACTCCCAACCTTAAAACCAATGTGCCCTCCAGCATAAACATCAAACACCATTTCATTGGCTTTGATGTCTGCTTTCAAGTCTTCAGCAGCATAAGGGTTGACATCAGCATTGTTCACTGTCATAATCATGTCCAAATTGGTGTCATTCAAGGGCATCTGAGTGAAGGCATCAACTTTGTTCTTCCCCAACAAGATATTCTCGCTTGTGACATCAATAGAAAGTGGTCCATACAACAGCTGAAGTTTATCATTCTTGTTAGAGAACAATAGCTTTAGCCCTATAACTGCATCCATCTTTTGTGACCCTTCATCAACTTGAAAACCGGTTATGTTGAAGGCTCTCACGTAAACTAATGGCATTCCTGACTTGAGGAATGCCAAGTAGGTGATGCATGCAAAGAGAAAGGCTATGACGAGGAAGAACAGAAGAAGGCATGACCATGCACAACATACAAACCAATATGGGTGGTGACGTCCCTTGTCAAGGTGGTCAATGGAGGAATCATTGAGGGTGGAGCTTCTGTGGTGGTCAGAGGGCACAATGACGGCCACGTGCCCCTGGCTGCTCCGATCCTTCTCCAAGGCGGAGTTGCTCGGTGCTGCCTCCATCAACGTCACCACCACCCTCAATGGAAAGCAAACACACCCCTATGTCCAATGAACGTTACTTGGTTTCACATGATTAACCTAGATGGTGGGTTATTTGTATTATGGCTTTTTTTACTAAGTTATTGTCACCACAAAGGCACAAAGCTATTTGTGGTAAATCAAGGTTGGAGGATAAACAAATAGAGGTTCTCGGAGGATTGTATAGTTAAATATACTTAGTTATTATAATAGAAATGTAATGCAATTTTTTTAACCGATTAGGGAAGAGAAAGAGAGATTATTGGACAAATACAATTGAGTAACAGAGAGTATGTTACACAGCAAAATGCCGTGTCAACAACCTTTAAATAGAAAATCAATGTTCATTGTTGTTAACATTAAAATAATCATACAAAGAAACTTTCCTTAAGCATATATTATGCAGATAATACCTTAGGCTGCGTCAAAGTTTTTTTTTTATCTTAAACATATATTATGCAGATACTAATCTTTTATCCATATTCTACCTACACAATTTCAATCATTAAAAGTACAAAATTATTATAGATGGTTCATTTCAAAATACAAATTAAGCTCAGCATTGATTACAGTGGAAATGTAAAAAAACAGAGGAAAGGTGAAGAAGGGTAAATAGAAGTAGGAATGCTACATTATTATTACATAAGATTTTAATTATTTTCTGTCAAAAGTATTTTAATTCTTTAACTGATTCTTTTAGTATAGAATATATTTCTATAACAAAAAAGTCAGATTTGGTATAAAAAAATGGTACAATTTTAACACATGACCAAATTTGCAGATGGGGCATTGCTTTGGGGGCGACACAATGATCTAGCAGCACAGTATAGTGACATGGTCACATGGTAACCTTTTTTTCACAAGGTTGGAATGCTGGATATTCAATTTTTCTTAGGAAAATGTTCTTGAATGAAGATCATTAATTGAATGATGATGTTAATACATAAGAATTCAGGGAAAGCAACCTACCTACAAGAGAAAATAACTCAAGAAACAACATCTGTGAGAAATATTAAAGAAATGGACAGAAAGATTAGAACACAGCTTGAGAAACCTTGACAAAACATTCACTCTTATATCGTCACTAAGCACAGTTAATCTATGGAGTCTGAACATTTGAGTCCTTAGATTTATTTTCTTCAGAAGATGGTCGGTTCTCTGAGTCAGATTGCCGGATCTCTTCGATCAGTCTTACTACTTCATCCATACTAGGTCTCATATCTGGCATCTTTGCCACACAGGCCATGGCTATCTGCAACATCTGCACCATTTCTTCTTCAATGTTTTGGTACCTCATAAGCTCAACATCAAAAACTTCGGCAGTCCATTCTTCCCTAACAACAGACTGAACCCACCTAGGGAGATCAACCATGTCATCACGTCCAGGAGATTGGAGAGGAGCCTTCCCAGTAAGCATCTCAAGAAGGAGGACACCGAAGCTGTACACATCTGATTTATGAGAGTGTTTACGGGTTTCAACCACCTCTGGAGCACGATAACCCGCAGCTCTAGAAGGGGTAGCAGGAACGTTCATAAGGGAGGCGAGGCCAAAATCAGAAATGCAGCCATCGTTATCTTGGTTAAGGAGGACATTTGAGGACTTAATGTTTCCATGTGTGAATTTAGAACCACCAACAGAATGAATGTGGGCTAGTCCTTTGGCACTTCCAAGGGATATTTTTATTCGGGACTCCCAGTCTAAGGGAGTTCTTCCACCTGTCCTTCCACCTGTAATGAAATTCAGATCCAGTTTAAGGTGAAGTGAAGCATTTCAGTTGGTGTTGGTAGATACAATAATATGAACAATTACAGCTGTAGGGGAAAGAAAACATCCAAATGAATGAATGATCTATAAAGAAATAAAACAAGGCCACACAAGGGTCAGCAAAAAACATGTTTTCTAAGAAAAAAATGAAAATGTTACTTAGACAACTGCAAATTAAAATGCATCTGCGATTTGACCAATACAATTTCAAAATTGCTCCATTTCAGCAGAAGGTTGTTTCTATTTTGAGTTATAATTTGGTGCATGGTTGTTAACATATCATCACTCAAGAAAAAATGAAAAAAAGAGAGCTTAATTTTAGAAGATTTGATAGAAACTAAGAAAAAGAAATGCATACCGTGCAAGAGTGTGTGCAGGTTGCCAGCAGGGATATAGTCATAAACCAAAAGCTTTTCATCTTTTGAATAATAATAAGCGCGAAGGGGCACCACATTTGTGTGTTGTCCAACTCTTCCGATAAAGTCCATCTGCTGTTCAAAGTCCTTCTTCCCTACCACAACTTCTTTCAATCTTTTCACCACAACAGTCATTGACTCCTCTAGTATGGCCTTATAGGCAGTACCATAACTACCCTTTCCCAGGACTTCAGCTGAAGCTCTCAGCAAATCCTCAAGATCAAAATTATAAGAACTGCCCTCAAAGAAAACCAACTTGTTCTTCTCAGGTTCTTGAACCCCACTCCCAAACTGTTCTTTTGGCTTCTCACCCCTGCCACCACTAGAGCCCTTCCCTTTAATCACATTGGAGCCTCTGCCGTCGTTCTTTAAACAGCAAATAACAATAACAAGAGCAATAAAGAATAACACCACAGCTCCCCCAACACCAATTGCAATGATAGCTATTTTACTCAACTTGTATTTTGAGTTTTGTCTCCCTGGAGTTGATGATGGAGGTGGAGTCAAGGCAGGAGAAGGTGTAGGAGGAACCCCAGAGCATGGCTTTAGAGGGGGTCCGCATAAAAGTGAGTTTCCTTCAAAGGAAGAATTTGGAAAAATATGAAGAGCTTTAGGAATAGAGCCATTCAAATGGTTGTAGCTTAAATTCAAAAGCCTGAGCTGAGTTACATTGAGATTAGGTATCTGTCCGGATAGAGAGTTGTTTTGGAGATTCAAACTAGTTAATTCTGAAAAATTTTGAAATGTCTCTGGAATGCCACCAGAGAAGGAATTATATGACAAATCAAGTACAACAAGTTGGGGAGACAATGAGGCAGGTATGTCACCAGAAAGGTTGTTATGCTGGAGGTAGAGATACTGAAGAGAAGGAAGAGAAGCAATGTCAGCAGGGAGATTTCCACTGAGTAGGTTGGAGCGAAGGCTAATAATTTTCACAGCATCAAGCTTGCCAAGTATATTGGATGGGATGGTGCCAACTAGTCCAACTCCAGGAAGCCGAACATTAACAACACGAGTTCTATTTTCATTGCAAGTGATGCCTACCCAAGATTCACAGACTGAGGTGGATGGATTCCACATAAGGTTTCGGCGGTGGGGGATAGCATTAGCAAAATCAAGAAGGGCTTGCTTATCTGAACTTAGATCACCAATAACCAAAGGGAAAAGAATCACTATGACAAAAAGAAAAGAAGTGACTGAAGTAGAAAGGAACTTCATGGAGAGCTGTTTTCTGGATGGAATAATATATTGGCAATTGAATTTGGAGTAAACTTTGTCAGTCATCATATGTTCCTGTATTAGTACCATAACCATAAATGAAAAAGTTAAGATCCAGTAGCATGATGAAATTAACAATATACTAGGTATTAGAAATGACAACATTTCAGAAAACAAAAAGCCGAAACATAACCATTCATGATTAATAAAAAGGAAGCATCTTGATTGAGGATCACCAAACAGACAAAAAATTGCAAGCCAAGGGTAAACTTTTGCAGTCTCTTTTTGCTTACTTGTAAGATCTTCACCATCAAGAGAGAGAGACAGTGAGGGAATGCACTTTCCATGAATAAAACAAAATCGAAATGACACTGTAGTTTTACCTCTATCAAGAGATATACTGCATCAGCAGACAATTAAATACAGATAAAAAGAAAATTTATTTCCAGAAGATCATCACATTGAACCTGTAAGTGTCTTCTCTAGACAATTAAATCCCCTAAAACTGCAGACTCATATTGAAAAGGTTTAAGCAGAGTTCACTTTAGCTTCATTTTTATAAAGTTACACTAGAAGAACAATAATTTAATTTCGATAACTTTGAGCTTATCATTTACAAGAGTCATAATCCCTATTTACAATATGTCCATCCCAAATTATTGAGCAATTACAAAGAATAAACAGCAGTGAAGACAATATGTGAAGAAAGATTTGGAAGGAGAGGAAGTGAACATTGTTCTGTTTATCAAACTAACCAATCCCTTCTAATTTTTTACACGCATAAGATTGTACTAGACAACACAAAGAGAGATCAAGTTATAAAGCGAGTGAAATTTGTCTGTTGCTATAAGAAGAATATGATTCATGAAAAACAAAAAGAATTTTCTCAAGATTTTGGCAAAAAAAGAAAAATGAGGGAGAAGTTAAGGAAAGGACAACATTTACTATAAAATTAACTTGGGCTCTAAGAAGTTAGGAGTAGGCTTGTTTAGCTCTGTGATAACTACAACAAAGATTTCTGCTCTTTATTCTCAGAAACACATAATTTTCTAGCCGACCACAGCCAACGCAATTCCGTCCAATTTTCCCCCTTTTTGGCCTCCCAGAAAGTAAGAGGAATGACTTGAATTTTGAAACAAATGACTGCACAGAGAATTGATTTTTTCTTCAAAAACACACCCCTTTTGATGGATTGTGACGGAAATCACAAGATCAGAAAAGGTCAAAGAGGTTCAATCACAAAATTTACAATAATGTGAAAAGTAAAAAAAAAAAAATCCTCACGCACCTTCAGATCCCAAAAAACCAAAACCAAGTGTTCAAAACACTAGAATTATCAACAAGAAGAAACCAAAAACTGCTTTTTAACACATTCCACTGTCAATGTTGAGAAAAAAAAACTCAAAATAACTCAGATTTGCATGCTAAATTAGGAGTATAGAGAGAGAGAGAGAGAGAGAGAGAGAGAGAGAGAGAGAGGACAGGTTTTTCAGTGAGCAATTACCTGAAAGGAAGCATGGGAGAGTTCAGAAGGATGTGCTAGTCTGAGAATTCACTAATTCAGAGAAATGAAACAACAAATGAAGTAGCACTGAAATTGAAGTTGGTGGGGTGCTTGAGCTTCGGTTCTCAAGTTCTTGTCGGTAGCAACTTGTTAGAATAAAAGCATTCATATCAAAATCTGGAAGTGGGTTTCACTGGGAAGAGCATGTAGCATGTAGCACACTGAGAACCCATAAAGCCAGAGAATTTGGATGAAATTGAGGAGCATTTTAAGCTAAAAGAGAATGGTAGCAGCAGAAACAGCAGCAAGGTACAGAATGCAGAAGCTTCATAAAAAGGGAAAAAGGATTGGAGAAAGTGACTTAATTTTTTGTTTTTGCTGATAAAATAGAGAAAGAAGAAACAAAAATAAAGATTAAAGAATAAAATTGACAGCACAGCAAGGCAATGCAGAATGGACACTATCCTTCTCTTTCTTGACCTACCCCAGACCCAGAGAGAGAGAAAGAGAAAGTTTGAGACTTTCTTCAATTCTTCATTTAATCATTTATTATTGGAACTGAAAGTTTGAGACTTGAGACGAGTGGAGTGAGAAGAGAGAGAGAAAAGACAGTGCACACGTACTATGATGACGACTTCTTCAACGGCAAAGATGGAAAACTCTTTTATGTCTTACATCACTTCACTTCTATGTTTTTGCCAAAACCTTAAATCAATAACATGGAAACTGCAACATCAAAATAGAGAAAACAGTTTTATGCTTCTTTTTTTTTGTGACTTTCTTCTCGTTTTCTCTTCTTCATTATATTTTCCAACCATTTTTTTCTAAGCTATCCAGAAACTAGAAACTAAATCTTCAAATTTTCAATATTTATTTAAAATTTTAATTTTTCTAAATAAACATTTTTCCTTTTTACATATATATATATTTTTAAAGATAGTTTTGTTCAATCATGTGGAGTATTAAATTTTAATATCTCTTTAAAAAATTCATACTTCAATTTGTCACATGGATTTTGATCCTCAACAACTCTCTTCTTTTCTTCACACTTACGTTACAAACCTTAATATAGATATTTTAATACTTTTTTATATTATTTAATTACAAATATATTCTTTATTATATATTTAAACAGTTACATCAAAAATTATTTACTACTTCTCATCATATCATTTTTCTTATAATATTAATGATGTGAGAGAATCATTTTACATATAAATTTAAGAATATATTAAAATGACATGATTGTTTACTCTTTTTTCTTTTTTTTTATAATAATAGCAGTTTAAGATTAAAAAAGATTTAACTTCCTATTTTTAATATAGCATAAAAGAGTTATTTATTATTTGCTGTTTTCTTATTTCAATGGGCATTTATGTATTATATTTTTTGTTATTTATAACTATAGTCTCTCTCTCTCTCTTTCTTTATATTAATTAAATTAAGAATATAACTGAAAAAAATATTATCTTGAAATTTTAAAAATAACAAATGAAAGAAAATATTTTTAAAAAGCTGACAATTAAAAAGACAGATGAAATATCACTTATACTTTATTCTAAAATAACGTTAATTTGATTTTTTTATGCAAATTACAAATAATAATAAATTTATCACTTATTAAAACAATTTTATTAAAATATCATAAATACAATATTTTTATCTATTACACGTGAGAATAAAAAAAATATCATTTTATTAAAAACTGAAAGTATCAATTAGTTTTAAAATTTTAGAGAAGTTAAAATTGAAGTTATTTTAAAATGAAGAAAATAAAACATTATATTACTATATATGACACCCCTTTGCTAGTTATATCTTTATGCTTGTAATTTTGTAATTATATTTTATTTATATTTCATTTTTTTATTTTTTATTTTCTTTTATTTCTATACTCATGACACTTACACTAAAAAAAGCAAGATTTGAAAAAGTCTACAAAAATTATTTCCTGTTACGTAAGGACCACCTTTAATTAGTGTGTAAACTTGGTCGGCACTTACGTTAACTTCACGGATCAAGTATAATTTGTATCAATAAAAATAATAATTTGTTCTAATTATATATAAAAAAAATACTTTAAACAAGGTAATTTAATTTTCATTACCCAGAACCAAAATTAAAATCCAGAACATCCCTTTTTTCTTGGTAAAAAAATGGAGTTTGGAAACATGAAAAGTTTCGAACTTTGCTTTCACTTTCATGTTCTTCTTTCTTCCTTTTCATCTTTACTACTCTCAATTAATGAGTTTGGATCCTAACTAAAGGTTGTGAATGTCTTTATTACAATCCTACAAAATAATTTATCACCAAATCACATGCTTCAAGTGACCAACACATTTCATTATTTCCTATGTTTCTTTCACACTTCAATACCATTTCATTTATTGACACATCTTAATAGTTATTAAGAATTTATTTTAATAATAATCTTTATTCATATATTTATTAGGTAAAAAGTAATCAATATTTCAAGAGGATTAATTTTAATTTTCATATTATTCTTTTTCATTTTTAGTTCTCCTAATATTCTCTTTTAAATTAGTACACACATTCCTGGTAATTCAATTTAAGTATTTTTTGTCGGCATCAATATAAAAATTAACCAATCTTAATTAGATTTAGGTAAATTTGATTAAATATTGTAGATTATCTAAAAAAAAATTATACAAATAAAAAAAACAAGTGAAGAAAATTTATAGATGTATTTTATCCAGTTTCTTTTACTCAAACGAAGAAAAGTGTTTAATTAGTATATGTTTAATATAATGTTAAACTAATTATTATATTTTTTCAGATTTTTCTCTTCAAACAATTTATAAGAAAAATAAAGATATAATTGAAACGGAATATTATATTGAAATTATAAAAAAAATGAGCGATAAAAATAAACATTTTTTTCTTAAAAAAATAACTAATATATACAAATAAACCTTTGTCTAGTTTACTTAGTTGTGTTAGAGTGAATTGTTTGATCGGAATAGTTTTTGTAAATACGTTATAAGAAAATGTATCAGGTAATAAATTATTGTGCTAAAAATATAATTTTTAATACTTTTTTATTTAATAAGTAATAAATTTATTGTAGGAAGAATTAATGTTACAATACTTATTTGGTGTCTATATATATAATTAATTAATTTGTTTTTTCTTTTATTATAAATAATTAATTGCCTCTCTTAATTTTTAAAATGTTATTCTTTTCATTAACACGGTTTAAATTTGTAAACTTGTCATTTTATTTTATGTATACAAATAATTACCGTTAGTTTTCGCAATACGTTATTTTTTGAAATGGGATGGAAATGATTGTTACATCAATTTTAATAAATAAGGGACTAAATTAAAATATTTAATAATAATAAAAATATATGTAATTATCAAATAAATAGATAGACTAAATTAATAATAATAAAATAATATATTAAAATTTTGCCTTCTTTATTGTCCGTCATATTTTGAATAAGAATATTTTTATGCAGATTTTTGGTGAGAAATCAGAAAAAAAAAATATTTTCATATAAAAGAAAAGAAAGATCTCGCAGTTGACTAAAATTAAACTTTACAACTAAAATAAAATGAAGCTAAGAGGAAACCAATTAAAGCAATGAATAATTTGAAGTCGTAAAGTTTAGCATTATAATATTAATATCAACTTTCCGCATTTTTAGATCTCTATCTAATCATGAAAATGTGAATTAGAAGAAAAAAATAAAAGCTTCATTCTTTCTCATGTTTTGTCTACCATTCATAATGTTTACTTCATTATGTCAATCTCTTGTGAGTTAAATTAATTGTCTATTTCCTTGTATTTTTTAGTTCAACAAAAAAACACCTTTTGAAGGGGTGTATGATGTGATAATTAGTGAGTACTTTTGTCAAAGTTATTAATTTATAGTTGGTCAGTAATAAAAAAATTATTTCTTTTAAATAAAAGTTTTCATAGATATCATTATGCAAATTGACATTTCAGTTATGTTGACATCTTAAATAACAACAATTATTTATCACAGAAAAAAAGTATTATTAAGAAAGAAAATACAAAAATATGAGGAACTAGACCAAAACCTATATGTTAACAAAAACGATACATATGTATACTATACATATTCATAAAAAATTATAATAACATATTAGATGATAGCCTATTATACCAAATGAAAAGATTCTATATGAATAAATCATAAATTAGTCAACTTATCAACACACACACATTCCCTTCACGAAATATATGAGTAAACATAAACCTGATTTTCCCATAGTTATTAAAACAAGTATTTCGTCGATTACGAAGCATCCAAAGAACATTGATCCTAACATTAAACGCAAAACAAACCAAAGCAAAATTACATTTCAGTCAGACATTAGTAAGCCCCATCTTTTAAGTTTCGCTCACAATATGTATAGCCCCATAAAACTCAACAACCAGAGCAGTCTGAACTTCAAAAAACTCAGAGTAATATTTAATAAATTTCTCCATACTCACACAAAAAATGCAATAAAAAATTACTTGTCATGACTTTCTTTTATTATAAAAATCACTTTTATTATATAATAATTACACTAAAATAAAAATCTATGATTTCCTATTTACTATCGGTATTCTTTCATCAAGAAATCGACAGTGTAATGGTTCTATTATGAGAAAAATATTCATAAATATTTTATTCATCAATTAATGCACATAGAAAGACATTTTTTAGCTAAAGATTTATAAATTATCATATACATGACTTTTAAGTAATTAATATCATTGTATATGACAGTTTATGGTTTTTTCATAGGGTAATGGTTTATTGCAAGTATAATTTACATTTTACTACTTAAAAGTTATCTTTAAGTTCAGTAGGTAGATACAATTAAGAACTTTAACAAAATACAAATTACTTGTGTAACACCCATAATTTACATATAACTATTACAATAAAAGTTCTACCAGTTTCTATACAAACTTGGAGTTTTTCAAAACATTCCTAATACATGATTAGGATTTATAGAAATACAAATATTTACATATCCACAGCTCAAAATAAAACTCTGTAACCTCTAAGGCTCTCCTGCACCTGTATGGTCATCTGCTCGTGTACATAGTACAGTCATCGCAGTTCAAACACAGCAAGAAAAGCAAGGGTAAGCTACTGAAAATAGAATTTTATAATATACACACTTAAATCCAAAGAGAAAACCAAGTTACATGATCAATTTCTCAAATTACACAATCTTCTTCAAATCCCAACATTAAAACAATCACATAGATCTCACATGGATCTACACATCCAGAATATTCAACAAACAACATCTTCCGGAAGACCCGTATTAAGTAAGTCCTACCAGAGACTAACACCTGATCCAAAGATTACCAGCGAATCCAACAAAAAGGATCAGGGTAAGTTCAATACAACCCAAGTCGTGCATCTCATATGTCACGGTGTGCATGAACTCCCCCATCAGCTTCTCACCACCTGATATCTTAGTCTATGTGACTTAGATCATCAGTGAAGCTCGGAGATCTCTGTTACCACATAGGCATCAATACTTAATACACAACAAACATCAGTCCATACATTATCCCAAATGTATGAATTCAATTTCATACCATTTCGTCATACAATATTATTTCAAAAGTTATCCACAATATTCAAAAGTTTATTTGACATAAAAAAAATACACTTTAATACTAAATCATCAAAACCCAATATTTCCACAAATTTAAATAATATATAAACAAACACACAATATATAAACAAATAACACCCCTGTAAGAGAAATTCAATATTGGGACCACGTCCCTTCCGCATTCAGATCTTCTATCCTAGGGTGCTATTAAAAATTAAATTAGTTTCCCTTACCTCAATTGCTTTTCCAAACAACTTTTAGAATTTTATTCCCCACCGTTTGGATAAGCTTCAAGATTTACGGGCCTAATGCAAATTATCCAAACAGAACAAAATTTCAGTATATAATAGAATAAGTTGAGAGGATTAAACTTCTCAACTGACCCCACCAAAATTGATGACTAAATCCTAAGGAAAAACAGAGAACACAGGATATTTAGAGTAAAAATGAACTTACTCTGTTTGAAAATCTGATCGGGTAGAAATGTTCCTTAACTCCTCTGCTACAGCGTGGTATGATCAGATTCTAAAATAGATGAAGATTGGGAGAGAAATTAAGAGAGAGGGAGAGAAGAGAATTGGAGAGAGAGAGAAAGTGGTTTGGAAGAATGAAGAAGAAAGTGATAGTGGGCACACTGTTTCTGCTTTTTATAAAAAAAAGTGTCGTTACAACTTGTCTTTTTTTTTCTTTTAACTTAAAAGATCATTATAAATTAAAAATTATCAAACTTAATTTAATTAAAGATCATTATAAATTAAATGTTAAAAAGAAAATTTTAATTTAATATCAAACTAGCTATGGTCCTAAAAAAAGTATATTTATAAAATAAAATATGTAATAATAATTTATTACTAATAAAATTATAAAATAAAAGTATTTGAATAACACCTTTTTATTACACGTGCCAAAATTATTAACAATTTCTCTCTCTTTTTCTACAAAGATAATGTCCAAAATAAAATGTTTTGTCATTCTGTCAATTCATTTGATAACATCAAATCAATGAGTCTGCATCTTATTATGCTCTTAATTTGAAATTATGCACTTTGTGGAGATTGAAATGAGTCAATGGAATAATATCTCCACAGAAATTGAAATTGCACACTAAAATTGTCTTTAGCTACATTTTGGAAGAATATTGATTGAAAAAGAAAGGGAACTTTTTGAAATTTAGAAATTGTTTTTAGTCACAATTTGTCTTTAGTTGTAGTGCAGGGAATATTATAGACAAAGACAAAGACTAACCATTAACAATACAGAATGACAGAATTAAGTCATGCACACAAGTGGAACTTAATTACTATTTTTTTTTTTCTTTTAAGTACATGTTTGGAATTTGATTCCCAGATAAGGAATATATAAATCTTTCAAGTACATGTCTTTAAACTAATCTTTTATATTATTTTAGAGTTTTTGGATGTAGACGTGTATTTTTATAATAAAATATGTCTTTAAAATTTCATCATCTCTCTCACATAATCAACTATATATTTTTTTACATACTTCATTATGTTAATCCAATAATGGATTGTCTCTTCTTTGTATGTATTTTTATATTATCTTTGTATTTTTCTGTAATGACAGTACACTAAAAAAAAATCATAAAATAAAAATTAATTTTAGAAATAAAAAATAATTAATTGCTATAATGACTAAATTAGAAATCATTTTAAATACTAAAAATATTTTTGGTTTCTAAATTAGTTTATATTATTATTAAATAGTTTATAAATTGGTATCTAATTAGTTACCAGTGTTTTAACTACCAATTATTTAGATTTTAAATTTGGTAACAAAAATCTAATTTAGTTATTAATTTATAAACCAAAAAAAAATTTAGTTTGTAAAATGTTCTCTAATTTAATTACTATAGCAACTAATTATTATTTTTCTCTAAAATTAGTTTTTATTTTATGATTTTCTTGTAGTGGTATACTCGTTATATAAGAAATTATTATTATTATTATTATGTTTTTAAAAAAAAACATTTCCTTACAGTTTTTTCATTCATTTTCTCAATATCTTTTACTTAATTCACACAATCTTATTTTTTATTCAAAATTTTCTTTCTTTATTTCTCTTTATATTCTCTTGCTTTTCATCATCATCCTACCTAAAGTGTAAAAGAGAAGACAATAAAAAAGACACTAAGCATTTGTTTGGTTGTGATGGAAGAAATTGAGTGAAAGAAAAAGGAAAAGTAAATGTAAAATAAAATTGTTTAGTTGAAGTAAAGTAGATTGGAAAGAGAGAAAAAATAATGAAAAATAAAATATTTATGCATTTGGTTGGAAAGAAAAGAGAGAAAAACATAATTTAACAAATTTATTTTTATTTTATATTTTCATTTTTGTATTTTCCTTTTAAATAAACAAAATCTAAAATTAAATTTTATTGGAAACATGATAACTAGTCATATACTGAAAAATCATTAAATAAAAATTAAATCTTTAGAGACTAAATTTTTTTATTAATATCTAATTAGTTTATATTATTAATAAATAAATTTTAAATATATATCTAGTTAACTACTAATTTAAAATTTAAATAATTGATAACTAAAATCTTGATAACTAATTAGATATCAATTTAAAAATTATTCGTAGAAACTAATTTAGATACCAATAAATTTTCAGTTTAACTAATTATTTTTGGTTTATAAGATTAGTTTCTATTTAATATTTTTTTTAATAATAATAATGATATATAAAATTAATATAAAAATCAAATATCTTGAAATACATAATTAATTACAATGAAATCATGATCAACCATGGAAGAATGTTACAACCAATTTCATTGAAAGAAATTTACAATGAAAAAACACATTGATAATATATCATATTTAACATCATAAACAATAAGCAATGCATTTTCAAAGGCAAAACAGAGCTAATTTTAGGAGCATTTAGAAGTGAGAGATTTATGTAGTTCCCCTTCCATCATAAATTAAATTTGATTTAGTAAAATAATTTTTAGTAATGCAATTGAATTTGAAGGTTTGTGGATTAATATATATTAAAAAAATCTATATTTTTCTCTTGTAAGCTGCCAAATATATTTCAAAATAATTTATGTGGTAAAAATAGTCAAAGGCAGGTAATAGCATAATTAACTGTGTGATATAAATATTAATGCATTATTTTGTTTTTAGAGGGAGTTAGAGTGATTGGTTAAGTAATATAAAACACAATTAGAAGTTTGATAATGATATTTATTTGTGACGTGTTTGGGGAGAGAGCATGAGAACAAAATCCACATCCAACTAATGTGCCTTTCTATTTTTCAACCACTTTTTTAGGTTTTGCTGGATCCATCTGGATCTCTTTAATTTATAAATACAAACTTCTCAAACAGACTCCAACTAAGAGAATATTAAAGAATGCACAAATGGATATCAAAAAATAACTCAATTATGCTAAGACTGTATACACTGTTAAAACCAAGATAAAAGACAAACAATATATCCACGAACCAACTTACAACTATTGCAATGGAATATGCTAACAAATAACTTCATAAAATTAATTAAATTTCAACTTATTTGTAATTCAATTTTATAAAATTAATGAAAATTAAATAGTATTTATATTGTTTTAAGTTAACAATATTACTATGCATGAATGTATGGTACACTCAATTCAATTGTTTCAAATTGCTTACATTAATTAATAGAAAATTCATTAAACACACATCAATATAAAATATAATTAGTTATTATATTTTAAAGACTAAAAAAATTATTATATTTAAATTAATTTTTCATTGATAAATAATTTTTAAATTAATATTTAATTAGTTATCAAAGAATTTAGCTACGACTTATTTAGATTCTAAAGTTGGTATTTATTAATAATATAAATTAATTCATATATCAATAATTTTTTTAGTTTTTAAAATAATATCTAATTTAGTCAATAAATAACTAAATTGTCTTTATAATTGGTTTATATTTAATTATTTTCTTATAATATTAGGAGTCCAATTCAATAACACTTCAAATACACCTTCTCTTAAGATAAAATCGTGACGAAACTTCGAACTTCAAAGTCAATAATACTTTGAATTCGGTGATTGATCCTAGTAATATTATCTCAATGAACTTGAGATCGAAACATTATTGATGTCGTATGTGAGAATTTGTTAGCTTAAACCTCGACTGAGGCTTGGTTGTTCCAATACGTCCCTTCAAGATATAACTCGAATATGGCGATTAACTCTAATGATGAAGAAACTTGAGGTCAAATCAATTAATAGGTAACATTTTCAATTAATATTTAAGAGGGATCACTACAAGAAAATCATGAAAAAAATAATTAGTTGTTATAGCGACTAAATTAGAAATAATTGGTAGTTAAAACATTGATAGTTAATTAGATACCAATTTAGAAACTATTTAAAAATAATAGAAACTAATTTAGAATATATTTTTTTTTAATTTTTAAAATAATTTTTAATTTAATTACTATAGTAACTAATTATTTTTAGGATTTATTTTATAATTTTTTTTTTGTGAAATTTCAAACAAAATTAAACTGCGGTAAAAAGGAGAAGGCAGGAGCAGACAGAAATTCTAGGAAATTAAGTATTGGAATGGCCAGCAACAATGATGATGGAATATGGAAAAAAAACATGAATTTAGGGTAGTTTTGTTCAAAATCTGAATGAAGTGAACTATAGAACTACCATGGTCACTAAACAATAAACAATAAATCAATTGAATAAGAAGCTTCAACTCCATGTATCATTATGTCTCAACTTTAGCCAAAAAACAAATGGTGGTCACCAAATTTGTGGAAGTCCTGATCCATAATTTCAACATTTCATCACCATGATGATAAGAGAGAGAAACTTAAAAGAGCTATGGAAAAATGATAAAAATATATTGTTTATGATTCATTTTCTAATTCCATATTTAACAAATTTGGTAATTTGCATAAAGAAGTGTGCTTTAATTTATGGAACTTTATCACAAAGGAGAACATAGGAGGGACCCTATATTTAATTATGCTTGATATTATTATCAAATAACAGAAACACATTCTTTATTTATTTATTTCTCTAAATAAAATAGATATAAATAGCATATTGTAGAACTTTTGGGTTTTCTTCTCAACGTTAAAATGATTAAAATTTGTTGGTTAAAAATGGATGGTTCCCGTAATAACGGGAAAAATGCGTTTAATCATCTTTTCATGTAAGTGAGATTAAATATGATGTAATATATTTGTGGTAAGATAAAAAAAAAAGTATCCGGTCAATTTACTAAAAAATGAAAATTAACTAAATTTTGAATTTTATTTATTTATTCAATTAATAGATGATTTTTTTGTCTCACACAATTTTAACGAAAGGTGAAAAAAACATACCCTGAGGTTAACTGCGATTTGTTTACTAGTGTTCTATTATAAAAGTAAGAATGTTTTAAAATGTCAGAAAAAATTTAAGAAACTAACAATTTTCCGAGGAAACATAATTGAGACAATATTGGTATTTTAGTTATAGTTTGAATATTACTTCGGATTTTAATTTTGTCATTCATTTGTTCTTCTAATCTTGTCTTTTATGCAAAAGTTTGTCATTTTGTGAAATTGATAAATCTCGTTGTTAGTGATAAATGTTACATTCCTAGAATTGTAGTGGAATATGGACACACACATTAATACAATGATTTTAAGAGAACAAAGATCATCTTTGTTGACATTACCAAAGAACCACCAACATCCATATTACCGAACCTATTACAATTATTTTTACTATTCCAACCACTACAACACATGTGAATCTATTTTACCATGACAATAGATTACTTTTTCTAAATATGGCATATTTAGAATGATAAATTATATATATATTCTATTTTTTTACAATACAACTTTAAGGTGTCCAAGTGTAATTTTCTTAATATGAATTTCATTAGAATACAAATTAGAAAGACTTTTAAGTTATTATTATTTATTTGTAAACTGCCATATAAAATAAAATGATTCACTATATAATAATTACTTTGATTAATACTACATTGTGAGATAGATTTCTAAATACCAAATCATAATTATTTATCAAAAGATATATAATTATTATTATTATATATTATTATTATTAAAGTTATTAATGTTACCGTTAACATTTTGTTTCAAGAAATAGTTGAACCACTAAGTACAATGAAAGAACATGACTAAATCAAGACAATTTAGTTTATCAAATGATATATAAAAATATTGGACAATTCTATTTACTATAAGTGATCTGACATGTGGAGCTCCATAGTTAAAAAAAATATACTTTATATATCAGCTTAAAATTGTATATAACTGATAATTTAAAATATATATATAATAAAAAATAATTTTATAATTAAATAATATAAAAATTATTAAAATAATAATATTATTGTGAAAAAAATTTGGATGTAAAATTATCAAAATCCTTCCTATTATAACTTAATTCTTACAAATAAATATACAGAGTACTCCTTAGTTATCTTTTATGCTATTCTCTTCTTTTAAAGAATTACAGTTTCTTAAATCCTAATACAAAGTGGCTGTAATTTTTTTGCTATTTAAATTACATGTAAATTATATTTGAAGTTCACAGTTTGACTTATTTTTGGGGTCATTGAAAGATCATGGATGATTCTCACTCGATTATATATCCCTTTCTCATTGCTTAACTATGTTACTATATATTTACATGACTTTTAACTAATAAAGAAAAAAAACTTCAATGGATATAGTTCTTTAAATGTCACATAGGTGTCTCTCCAAAAGAAGAATGAGAAGTGTTTAAACATAGCACCTTCATCCTTTGCTTTGTTTTGTTGAAATAACTTATTTGATTCATAAACACTGCCACAGATGCTGATATGATATAGACACGACACATATACAGAGAGATATGTATAATCTCTAAAGTCTAGAACACGAATATATATATATATATATATTATAAAATTATGAACTATATAAATTGATAATAAAAATTTATTTCCACATGTATGTTTTAATTTTTTTTAACAAAAAATATTTTTCATTACTAGTTGTTCCTTATTTTTATAATCATAATATAAATTTATACAATAAATTTGAGTTTTAGAAAATTAATGTATTTTTCCTGTTTAAAATTATGTTAGAATCGGACTAAAATTATCATAAATTCAATAAATATTTTTTAAATTGAATATTTCACTGATACGTATTTTATAAGTGTATGTATCTGATATGTGTATCCGACACGAATACGTCATTTAAGAGAAGTGTTTAAATCTCATAAGCTTATGTGTTATACAATAATATTAAAGTAGTGTTATGGAAAGGGAGAAGCTTTACAAAGAAGGCACATGATTATGAATATTTATTAATTACATTGCATGCATGCTAGTTGGCCAAACTTTGGGTCTATTTAAGGAATCTATTTTTTTTTCACATATGAGTTGTGTGTGACAACTTTCTCATTTGTTTTCAAAAGAAAAGATCATGAAATATTGGGTGAGAACAGTGTTAAAGTGGAGAAGGGAAATAAAGAATGAAGGTTGGTTGGTTGAGCACATGCAGGTCAAATCAACCCCTTATTTAGAGGGTGCATGGAACCACCACCCAATCATCAAATCATTCATTTTAATTTTAACATTTTTTTTTCCAAAAGTCAATCATTTTTACAAATATACAAATATAATAGGGTATATTTGAGAACCAGTTTGCAATTATACAAACTGCATCATTGAGGAAAAAATATGTTGTTTTTTTAAGTTGGGTCAACATTAACATATTTTGTTTTTTTTTTCGTAAATGGTATAATTTTATTTTATATGTTTTGAAATGAAAAAAATTATTTTAAAATTTCTCAAATCGTATTACAATTTTAATTTTTATATTAAACTTATTTGTTAGATACGAATTCAGTTATATCAAATTTTATTAAAATCGTAGTTTATATTATTTCACACGTCAAATTTTAAATATTTTTTTCTATTTTAAAAAATAATAAATGAAATTACATGATTTAAAAAATTATTTTGATCCATGATTAAGCTTGATGGATAAAAATGGAAATATATTATAGAATTTTTTTCAAGATGATTTTATATATGTGAAATGTTTAACTCTAAAAGGTGGATTTGGAATAGATATTTAAGTATTGGAAGTAAGTCACAATCATTTTATATATTGAAAAAAAATATGATTTCTGTAATGTCACATCTTATTATTAAAAAATTATATTTCTTTTTAAATGAAGTATACTATTAATAGTTTTAATAAACTATATTTTTTATCATTTATGAACTTGAACAAGATATTAATTTTGATTCTTTATGAATCGTTACTTATAAAAGGAACTCAACAAGTTATAAGCAACACTTCAAATATCATGTGTCAGAATGCTCTAATGGAAGAATTGTTTCAAATTCATTTTTTTTTAAAATAACTCATAAGTATCTAGAACTTATTATCCTCTTACAAAAATCACTTCAAAATTACTCTCCAAATCTAACAAAAATAATAAATGAAAATTCTCAACATCATTAAAATCTTAACTAAGTCTTCATATATACATTTTATTGAGTTGTTTCTAACAATAGATTTCTTATATAGTGATTATCATAAATCATACTTTATTCCTAATTAATTATATGATTATCCAGAAAGGTTTCCAATACATGATATCATCTCATGGTCAAGTTTACTCAAAAGCTATATCCCTTAAGTATAATTCTCATCCCATATATATAAAACATATATAATTGTGACAATGCCTATGTCAATTCAACGGTGAAAAAATTGGCATTTCTGCTAACCACATTCACCAAACACAACCAAATTGAGAATAACGTGAAAGCCTTCCAGCATCTCTATTTACTGATTACAAAACTTGTAGAATTAACAAATAATAACTTCTGAAGAAGGGGAATTGCTGAGCAGTGTAGTAGACACAAATAAGAAGCACTTTCATGACTCAATTTGCACATGACACTGATATGGAGAAAAAACAGTTCTTGGAGATCCCACATCGACTAGAGATAAGAACATTTCATAATATATAAATGGGTACAAATCTCACCTTATCAAGCCGGTTTTATGGGGTTGAGTTAGACTTAAAGTCCACTCTGTAACATGGTATCAGAGCCAGGTTCGAGCCTATCCTAACGAGTATTTGTGTTAGGCACTTAAAGTCCAGAGAGCAACTGATTTTCAAGTTGGATCATCTTGGAAGAAAAAAATCACTGCTGACATGAAGTGAGGATGTGGAAGTAAAATTTGCAAGAGAATAAACCTGGGGTATCAACAAATCAAAAATCAGAATACAGTAATAAAGCAGAGAGAGATAAAATTTTCACAAGACAAAATCCTGAGATTTTAACAAAAATGGATCCATTGCCAACCAAGATAGATGACTATATGATTTCTACATCTTCGATCCATTGTGTATAATTATAATATTATAAATATCGAGGAACGTATTATCCCCACTAAAATATTATAAATAATTTTACATCTATTAAAAAATTGACTAATTTATTAACAAAATTAAATTTGTTTATAATTATAATATTTTTCTAAATTTACCCTTAAGTAATTCATCTATTGATTGAATAGTAGTAGTGAAATTTAGTTTTCAAAATTAAAATCTTGAAATATAAACTAAAATAGTTAAGGGTAATTTTTTGGTCAAAAATAATTAATGTAAAATATAAACAAGATTTTGTAAAAAAGACAAGAAAAATACAAAATAGTGTTTATAATTAGAAACAGAGAGCGTATTCGTATCCAAATTTTTAATGCACTTTGACGTAATTTTGAATGAAGTATTATTCATAATGCTTTAAGATAATTAGTAAAGGAATGTTATATATTAGTGCACAAAGTATGATGTAAAACAGCCTTGAGTGGAGAAGCAAGGAATAGACAAGTGGTGATTACAAGAAGCCACGAGTTTTTGCTGTCCTCAAACTACAAAGAAGCAACTCTTCCCGCATTATAAATCATTATCATAGCAGCAAGTTTTTGTTGTCTTTAAACTACAAAGAAACTTATAATGTACACTAAAAAAAGTTAGAAGAAGAGTCCATTATATTTTATTGACAACACTCCATCTTGGGGGTTATAGTAATTACTGCAAGCAAATGTTTCAGGAAATGATCCCATCCATTCATTGTCTGAAGCTGTAATCAACCATCTAATTAAACAAGGGTGGAATAAAAAGGTAAATGCCATAATAATGACAATAAGGATTATGTCTGTGGGTTATAAAGTGAAAGGATTCCAAAACTAGCAAGTAAAAGGTTGATAATAACTTAAGAGAATACCAACTCTGATAAAATTAGGAAAAGAATGGTTCTTATATCGTATGAGCATTTAAGCATGAATCCATATTTGAATCTGCTCTGCTTCATCCAATCTAGCTATATTGGAAAATTTAATGAGTTGAGCCCACGGGCACTGTTCCTCCAAATCCTTTAAATGCCTTCTTTCATGGTCCCCCAAATGGTCCCCTTGTATATATTCATCACTTGTTACTTAACCCTAAGTGTCTTCCTTGTTTATTTCCCTGTTGTTGGGGACCAAAATGCCTATCAACCTTCCCCCACAACACCCTAATAATGGCCAAGATTAATAGATCTCAACTGGGCAAATTCTCCTACACAATATCACCTTGAATCGGCACCAACATGTTCATGTAAAATGACTAAAAACACCTTTAATCAAGTGGAAAATAAGTTACACTTAGTGCATCCAGCACTCAGCAACCAAGCACAGTACGCGTCGCACTAACCAATGTAGAGAAAGCTAACAATTCCAGATACCAATATCATTCCAGATACCAATATCATAAAGTTGACACTTCTGGATAGCAATATCCATAAACAAATATATGACTTACGGACCGTAAGTATATGTTTTGAATTTAAAAAGTTAAGTCAGGTGCATATCATATATTATATGGTGCTGGGAGAAATTGCCTCTCAACTGTTATCTGTTGATGTTTTGGCCCCAATTATTTTGGTCCAAGAGAGTTCACGTGTTACAACTTTTCGTTTTTACCAGTAGCACTCAATACTGCTAGACAAATTGCTGCTGGAGGCACAAACAACTGGGAATAGCTTATCTTCATTGTTATAGATTCATTCATTACGAACTTTCAAATGCATGGGATTACAAGAGAAACTATGCATGTTCATCTAGTCAACAAATATTCTGGAGACACTTTAACCTTCTGAGAAAGAGATAGATGTTAGATTTTGAATAATTGATAAATATTTCAAGTCTACTAAGTATTACTGTAATTTCAGATGTGCTCTGAAGAACAGATTTTAATCAGAAACATTTGCGCCTTAGGCAATCATTCATCAAAGCATCAAAGTGAGGACATCTCAATGCTTCAGGGTGCTTAGTAATCAGAGACATGCAGTACGTAATGAATATTAAGCTGCCACAATTAATATATTTCGTAAATTAAATCATCTAAATTTCATAATAAGATGCAAGGTCCACAAGAAACATAAACAATGCGTCATTTCTCGTGAATATATGACTCATGATTCCTCTAGAAATGTACCCTGTATATGAACTTAACAAGCACAAACCAATCTAAAAGCTACATCATCACTTGTAAAATTCAAAGTCAGTATCAGGTTTCTTCACGTTTGTCCTATAACCCTTCTCAAAGTCCTTTGGCAGTATGACATATCTATTCTTACGAACAGCATGCATTCCAGCTTCTTGACAAATAGCTGCTATCTGCAGGCACCAACAATCATCAAATAATAAGTTTGTCAACTTTAATCCAAACATGGAATATTATTCTTCAATTAAATAGCTTTTAAGCTTGAAGAATAGGTCCTCCACAACATAATCTTTCTCACGGTGATAACAATTGTTCTCTCTCATAGTTCTCCTTTCTTACACATTTTATTTTGAAAATTGATAACTAGTTAGTACCTTAACCTCTGTTCCACAATTTCCCCATAGAATGATGCCAGTGGGATGGTCAATTAATATAAACAAACATTAAATAAAGATGTGATATGACATTTTCATAAAAAAAAAACATAACTTTTCAGTTTGAGTGAACCAGTTAAAGGAAGTTAGCTATTTGATATGGTTCTAAACCCTTGTGTTTCTCAACATTTGATATTTTTTCATTAAAAAAACATTACTTTTCAGTTTGAGTGAATCGGTTAAACGAAGTTAGCTATTTGATATGGTTTTAAAAGAAGCCGCCAATCAAACCCTTGTGTTTCTTAACATTTGGTTCAAGCCTTCCAATTAAGATGGATGATGAATGTGAACAAACAATAAAAACTAAATAGTTAGACAAATGATCATAAAATAACAAGCATCCCTACATAAATATTGGCACAAAAATTATACAACAGGAACAAACCTCAGCAGCACTGATTTTGTCAGGACGGGAAACATAATCCTCCAGATCTACCTCGTCACCCAAGTTCATTTTGGCTGTGCAAACCTGATGAAACCATCAAATAATATGGTTAGCAAACAGCTGAAAATAAATAAATTAAAACTTTTCAGATACTGCAAGACAAAATGAAATTTCCCACTTATAATATAAAACTTTCAATAAGCATGAATACTTTCAGAGTAGGAAAGAAAGGTATATAAAATAACCAAAAATGCTTGCCTGAAATACAAGTCTCTTCTGGCGTCGATCAGGCAAAGGGAACTCAATTTTACGATCAAGCCTTCCAGGACGCAACAGAGCAGGGTCCAAAGTGTCTGCTCTGTTAGTTGCCATTATGACTTTAACATTAACTGTTTGATCAAAACCATCCATCTGAAGAAAAAACAGGGGTAATTAAACCAAAACTTCAGTGAAGATCTGAACACAAAGAGAATGTAGTCAAGCCAAATAGCCACAGGTCAAGAGATAAACAAAAATTAATTCGCCAACAGTCACAACCTCCTAGTGACTACCAATACTAGTACACAACATACACACAACACCTTACAGAAATATCATTTCATAGATACCTGATTCAAAAGTTCCATAAGGATACGCTGTACTTCTCTGTCAGCTCCAGTTTGGGCATCAAATCTGGCAGTGGCTATTGCATCAACCTCATCAATAAATATAATTGCAGGAGCATTCTCTTTTGCAAGACGAAATACATCGCGAACCATTCGTGGACCCTGAAATATAAATATAAGGGAAGATTTGAAGAAATTGCAGTAAGCCGTTGATAAAAAAAACATGTACAATTCATGAACTTGAAACTCGGGAAACTTGATGAACAACATTAATTAAAAACATTGGCCTGCAACAAAACGCCAATAAAAACATATAATCCCCAAATTTGAAGCATAACTGGATATATATAGCAAAATAACTGAATAGCATCAGTAGTTACTAATTGGAAAACCATCATTTTCAAAAAGAAACTAAGATAGAAAAGTAAGTTACAACATTGTCAACATCACATCCAAATGCAAGATGACTTAAAAATCATACCTCACCAAGATACTTCTGCACGAATTCAGATCCCACAACCCTGATGAAGGCAGCAGTGGTGTGATTCGCAACAGCCTTAGCAAGCATTGTTTTGCCAGTGCCAGGAGGTCCATAAAGTAAAACACCACGAGGAGGGTCAATACCAATTTGTTTGTACAGTTCATGATGTGTAAGGGGTAGCTCCACCGCCTCACGGATTTCCTGTTTCTGGATATCACATCCTCCAATGTCCTAAAAACAGAATGATGGACCAAAATTTTCAGTGTCAATGTTACCACCTTGGAACCTCTGAGACTAAATACAGCACATAATTTAACAAGCATCTAATCATCCACATGTTTAACATATAACATCAGATTCCTATAATCAAAGCTGCATATTTAAGAAACACCCCGAAGTGTATTAATGGGTCCCATTAAGTCTGGAAGTATGAATTTTTTTTAATCTTAAATTGCAAGACATTTTGATTCCTCTAAAAGGATTCCAGTTAAAACCTTCAAGCAGCCAAGTAGCTCTCTAGATGTTTAATGATAGAGAAACCCTCAGTTCCTAATAATACATATCTAGATACTTCTGATTATTTAGAATCTGCTGCTTGTTTCTACAATTATAAGAGAAACTTACACAATAACAAAAAAACATCGTGTATACCCTAATTAACACTGTGTCAGAGTTGTTCTGGAGTGGCAAAAAATAACATTTTTAAATTTGACACTTTAACTAAGTGTATGGCACATGCCGATGTTGAACTTGGGGACATGTCATTGAAGAGCCATGTCCGTGCTTCATACAGAATAGTAACAGTAGTAAGTAAACCCCATATGCTCCAGCCATTCCATTTTAAATCACATTAAATCCATGCTGCATATTTAAGAACATTTTTTTTATCTTAAATTGCAATGACTAAACAAAACACTTCAATTCATCTAAAAACTCAAGACTTTTCATTTTTCAAGTGTTAAAGCGTTCTATTTAAGATGTTTAATAATAGAGCAACACTCACTCTCAGAAACCATCAACATCCTTAAAGAGGCCAAGTAGCTTTCTAGAAGTTTATTAGTAGAGCAACACTCACTACAACTAGTAAATCAAACCCCATATGCTTCAGCCATTGCATTTTAAATCACATTCAATCCAGAACACCACCATTAAATTTCACGACATACAGAAATCAACCTCCACTTAAAACATAAAAACCATAGCACAAATCTATCTATTGTTATCTTCAGCAAATCATCCATCATACAACACTATTATCTTCAAGGTTTTAAAATAACAATTTCGTTCGCAAGATCAAGGTACCGAGGGTGTCTGCTGCTGCTGCAACCGTTACCTTAACAGCCACATTTGTCCACAATATCAAGAAACTATAGAAATTACCCACAATACCAAGTCCAACAATATCTGGAAACTATCATTACTACCCGCAATTTACCACTATCAAGAAACTATTCACATTATCAAGTCCCACAATTTAATCAAACTATCCAAACAACCCGCAATACCA
The DNA here is from genome assembly GCF_051622355.1 of Phaseolus vulgaris. Classification (NCBI taxonomy): domain Eukaryota; kingdom Viridiplantae; phylum Streptophyta; class Magnoliopsida; order Fabales; family Fabaceae; genus Phaseolus; species Phaseolus vulgaris. The sequence continues at coordinate 25,738,938 of NC_143503.1, forward strand.
TGTTCCACAATTTCAAGAAACTATCGAAACTGCCTGCAATTTCCCACTATCAAGAAAATGCTCAGATTATCAAGAAACCGCCAACAGCAATTTAAAACCTTAATAACATTTAAACTAAAAACAATTTCCTCTCCACATATACAAAACCTAGGTATTCATTTAGCTGTAAAAAAATTTAACCAATCCCTAACTTAAAAATCACTTTAAAAATTTCCAATCAACCCAAACTCTCATTAAACGCAACAAACCATAATCAAGAAACAAACGAAATTAACCCCAAAATAACCCAATTTAGCAATAAGGAGTGACGTAGCCGCAACAAACCCTAACCAAACCGCAACGGAAAATCAAAAATAAATAGAAACCGATCCAGCACTAACCAAAAACCCTAGGTATCATCATCCACCTAAAATCAGCAAGTGAAAATGACAAAACGTAAGGAAACTGACATTATAAGTGACGTCGGGCTTCTCGGACTGGCTGAGGAGCGAAATACTGGAATCAGCCTCCGGTGGGAGGACGTCGACGAGCGCGTTGGAGTGACGGTGAAGCGCAACGGAGGCCGAGGGTTTGAGCAGCTCGCGGTTGATCGTGCTGAGGATCCGTACGTAGTAGTTGGATCCGGTTGTGGATCCGACGATGCCGTTGTTCTGGTCCACCATCTCCATGAACTGGCCAATCACTAGCGGCACCGACTGGATCCGCTTCACCTCCTCCTGCGCCCGCAGCAGCTCGCGCTTCAGATTCTTTTGCTCATCCTTGACGTACTCCTCCTGAATGTCGATGAACTCGAGCTGGCGCTGGAGGGACTTAAGGCGGCTGTAAAGGTCATCCTCGTCTGTTTCACCGCCACCAAAGCTGCCCTGGAGGTAGTCGGATTTTGTCGCCGGGAACGATGGCGGTGGCTCCGATGAGGGCTTTGGGTCCAATACCATCGCGGAGGAACCCATTGATGAGACTTTTGGGAATAGGGTTTGGAGTGGGAAATAGGAATCGAATGGAACGGAATGAAATGGAATGAAATTGTTTCTATTTGCTGCTGTTGTTTTTCCCTTTTTGGGTTTTCATGATATTTAATGGGAAAAACGTGTAATGACCAAAAGGACCTCGTTGGCGTGTCAGCGAAGAAAACAAATTCTTGTATTGGACTTGGGCCTTGACTCTGAAGTCTTATTACGGCTGCTTCTTCCTAGACTTCATACGTTCTTGCGGCAGCCCAATAACAATCAGGAAAATACATTTTTGTCCTTAAGAAAAAAGTAAATTAACTCAAAACGGTTAAAGATTTTTTACTTAATACAATTTGGGAATCTGGGATAGTCTATTTGTGGTTTTTGGTGGAAAATGTTAATTTTTTAGTTGCATTTCACTTTTTCTTGCACTGATTTATCATTTATTTGAGTGTTTCTCATTTTTTTATTTTTTTAAAAAATATTAAGATTACATAGTCATTTTTAAATTAGAAGTGTTCTTTGGAAATGTAGAATTTGAAAACAATTTTTAAAAATATATTCTAGATTATAGTTTGAAAGTTTTTCAAATTTACAAATAGTTTTCGTGTTATGAAATTCATAATATATTTTTCTAAAGTAATATTTTAGATTATCTAATTCAATTGTCTTTTTTAAAAATTTATGATTAAATTTTAGATTTTATAATTTATAATTATATTTTTATATTTTTATATTCTAAATTATATAATTCAAAAATTAATATTAAAAAAAAATTATACAATCTGAATATGGTATGAATGAATCTTTTTCTTCAATTAAATATAAATTCTTAACTTTGGACTTCTTTTTACATTTTAATTCTTGCACTAACCTAGGGTTTAGTAATGCCTTACATCAACATCCTTTCTTGACGAGTCATAGGAAATTAAAAAATAAATTTTAGTAGCATATTTTGCTTTGAAAGGTAAAATCGGGAGTACGTTGAATCATGTGTGAAAGACAGACTTGTTCATATGTTGATATAGGAAGTTTGTAACTTTCTATATTTTTATTTTTAGTAACCAGTGATTACAAAAAATAATTATTTATTTAGAGTTTTTTTTTAAATCTCTTGGGAAGGTGTAATGAACTAAAGCAAATAGTTTTATTTGAAAGTCATAAAAGCAAACTCAGTTTACATAGTTTACATCCAGGAATGACCAAGATGTATCAAGATCTCAATAAGTATTATTGGTGGCATGGCATGAAGAATGATGTAGCCAAATTTGTAGTTGCTTGCTTGACTTGTCAGATATCAAAGATTGAACATCAACGACCTGGAGGCATGTTAACTAGTTAGACATTCTAGTATGAAAGTGGGACACTATCTCAATGGATTTTGTTACCCACTTACCACGTACTTTGTGGAAGCATGACTCTGTTTGGGTCATAGTGGACATGTTGACAAAGACGACACATTTCCTACCTATAGATTTGAGAATCTCTATGCAGAAGTTGACCCAAATTTACATAGATGAAATAGTCATATTTCATGGTGTACCCTCCAGCATAATATTAGATAGAGATCCCATATTCACCTCCAGATTTTGGCAAACACTTTAAGAAGCTTTGGGGACTAAACTTAAACTTAGTTCAACATACCATTCTCAAACTGATGGACAATCAGAGATAATTATCCAGTCCTTAGAGGATTTGCTTAGGACTTGTGTGTTAGATCATTTGGGCAGTTGGGATGAACTTTTACCTTTAGTAGAGTTTACTTACAAAAACAGTTACCAAGCAAGCATAAGAATGGCTCCTTTCGAGGCATTGTATGGAAGAAATTGCAGCACACCTCTGTGTTGGTTTCATGATGGTGAAATTGTGTTAATTGGACCATAATTAATACAACAAACCAATGAGAAAGTCAAAATGATTCAGGAAAGATTGAAAACATCTTTCAGGAGGCAAAAATCTTATGCAGATCAAAGAAGAAGACCTTTAAGAATTCTCTGCTGGTGAGCATGTCTTTTTGAGAGTTACACCATTCACTGGTGTAGGAAGAGCAATCAAATACAATAAATTAACTCTTAAGTTCATAGGACCTTATTAAATTTTAAGGAGAATAGGCCATGTGGCTTATGAAATTATTTTGCCTCCTCCTTTGGCGAACATTCATAACATTTTCCATGTATTCCGGCTTAGAAAGTACATACCTGATCCCAACCACATTCTAGAATCTGACACAATCCATGTGAAAAAAAATCTGTCATTTGAAGTGAAGCCAATCAGAAATTTAGATTCACAAGTGAAACAACTTCGTGGAAGAAGTATTCCCATGGTGAAAGTATTGTGGGATCTCATCTCTAGAGATTCCACTTGGGAAATTGAAGAGGTGATACGAGCATCATACCCTAATCTCTTTCTTGGTAAGTTCATTTTCGATGACGAAAATTTTTGTAGTTGGATATAATGTAATGGCACATAAAAAAAATAAAGAAACAGAGCCACAGACCCCCCCCCCCCCCCCCTACCCGATTAAATTTTTAAATAGAGTAAGTTCATTTTTTTTTCTTAAATATCTCTTATTCTCTATTTTTCTCTATGATTTAGTTAACGGTCTTAGTGGAGTCAGTTGAGAAAAGTAATTCTCTCAACTTATTCTATTATATATTAATTTTTTGTTCTGTTCGGATATTTGCATTAGGTCCTTATATTTTAAAGCTTATCCGAGAGGCTAAAATTCTAAAGGTTGCTTGGAAAGCAAATAATTAAGGTAAGGGAAGCTAAATTTAATTTTTAATAGCACCCTAGGATAGAAGATCTAAATGTGGAAGGGACGTGGTCCCAATATTCAATTTCTCTTACAGGGATGTTGTGTATTTATATATTGTGTTGTTTGTTTATATATTATTTAAACTTAAAAATATTAGATGTTGATGGTTTAGTATTTAAGTGTTGTTTTTTTTTTATGTTAAACAGACTTTTGAATGTTGTAGATCGTGTTTTGAATGATATTGTATGATGAAAATGGAATGAAATTGAATTCATACATTTGGGATAATGTATGGACTGATGTTTGTATGTGTATTAAATATTGATGTCTATGTGGTAACAAAGATCTTTGAGCTTCATTGATGATCTAAGTCACATAGACTAAGATATGAGGTGGTGAGAAGCTTATGAATGAGTTCATGCACACCATGACATATGAGATGTATTGAACTTACCCTGATCATTTTTTGTAGAATTCACTGGTAATCTTTGGATCAAGTGTTAGTCTTTAGTAGGACTTACTTAATACGGGTCTCCGGGAAGGCGTCAGATATTATTTTGTTTGTTGAATATCCTAGATGTGTAAATCCATGTGAGATTTATGTGATTGTTTTATGTTGGGATTTCAAGAAGATTGAATAATTGAGAAATTGATCCATGTAATTTCGTTTTCTCTTTTAATTTAATTGTGTATATTTTAAAGTTTTATTTTCATTAGCTTACCATTGTTTTATTTATTGTGTTGTGAACTGTGATGACGGTACTATGTGTACATGAGCAGATCATCATACAGGTGTTAGAGGTCCTGGAAAGCTTTAGGATGTTCTTTTGAACTTTATATTGTAAATATTTGTATTTCTATACGTCCTACTCATGTATTAGGAATATTTTGAAAACTCCAAATTTGTCTAGAAATCGGTAGAACTTTGATTGTAATAGTTAGATGAAATTATTCTCTGTGTTACAACTCTTACTCATTTTGATTAGAATAATTATAAATTGACACTAATTAAATTCAATTAACATCTAAATAAATAATTATTTTATTATAATATAATTTTTGTAATAGTTGTAGAATAGTTTTTTTATGATTAGAATAATGATAGATTCACTCTAATTAAATTCAGTGGAAATCTAAATAAATTATTATTTTATTATAATATAATATTTTTAATAGTTGTAGAATAGTGTTTTTTAGTGTTAGATTGTCAACAAACTTTATTCTTTTGATAAGAATAAATATGATGTATATTTTGAACATTAAAATCACTCCAACAAAAATGTGAAATTTTGTATCCTCAACACTATATATACAGAGTGCATTAAAGAAAGAAAGAAAATAGTTTACAGAATATGACGCATAGAAGTTGACAAGAACCAGAAGAGAACACATTTGTAACTGGCATGATCCATGATCCCACGTGAAATTTACCCGAAAACTATATATGAATTCTGCACATGCAACACAGAAATTGCAAAAACTAAAAAAAGATGAAGTAACCATAACCACGATGAAGCACCTCGCATAACAATTTAATTCAATCGATTTAACTTGTAAGTTCTAAGACATAGAAAATCTTCTTCTTCTTGGCTTGGACAAATCAACGTTCCCATCTTCCAAATGTGTCGTGTCCTTGGACCCGTTTCTGAATGGGTTCAACCTCCCCAGCGTTTTAGAAACGGAGGAGAAGAACGTCGCCTTTTTTGTGCTTCCAGACGACGTCGTTCCATTCCCATGAGTGCTTTCAGCGTTATTAACGTTCTTATTCTGCATATCAGAAATGTACATCTTCATCTTCAGTAACTCCGTTCTCAATTCCTCGTTCTCTCTCACCAACGAAACATCCATATGAAGCTCATTCTTCTCTGTCGCCACTTCACGCTCCTCCGCCCCGCTCCGCAGCCGCAACTGGTCGTAGTAAAGCGCATGCAGCACAATCTGCACCGGCAAACGCTTGTTCTGCGACGCGTGCAATCGCGCCTCGTATGAAAGTTTCAATGGATCCATCACGCTGCACACTTTCTCTCTCTCTATCTCATCCAACTTCGGATGCGCCTGCAAGAAAGAGAAGGTAAACCGTTACACGCTGTCGTTTTCTCTGATTCACTGTTTCAGAACGCAAATAGACTGTTACGTACCTTGAGGTAGATATCTACGGCGCGGTATATATCATCGTCGACCTTACGCGCGCTTTTAGGAACCAGGATAGCGATGCCGTTGAACTTCGAAATGTTAAGATCGCCGTGTGCGGCGATCTCCGCGAGATACGCGTCGATGGTTTTCGCCACGCGCTGCATCGCCGCGGAGCAAGGCTCTTTGCACTCGCTTGTGGTGTAAACCGCGTTGCTTTTTTGATTTTCCGCGAATCCGGAAATTATTCTACGCACGCTTTCGAGATCGAATAGTCTTTCGCCGTCGTAGGTGAACGAGAGCACGAGGAGGTCATCGACGGTCACGTGCTCGAGGATAGCGGAAATCCGCTTCTCAAGCTCCGTTTTGCAGGCTGTGGAGCTGCGGAGGTAGATCGCACAGCGGAGGATGCAACAGAGGAAGTGAATAGGAAACGCTGCTTTCTCGGCAGGGAAGAGATCCACGATTGATTCCAGAAGCTTGCGTTGTTTGGATCTGGAATCAGAATCTCCAGGATCTGACGATCGGATTCCGTTGCCCGTGTGGTCGCGGACGAGATCTCGTAGCGCTCTCTCCGTGTAGGTGATGAGCGCGGCGGCGACGGTTAGAGTCCTTGCGCCACGCTGCTTCATAGCGTCGATGACTCTGCTGAAGAAGTCGATGTCAAGAACAGCTAGCTCCTCCGTCCACCAGTTAGGGGGCGAACAGCTGGGGAAATTGGCTTCGCTGCAGGCCTTGGCGCTGACGGCCTCGACGCAGCGTTTCACGACGTTTATGTCGTCGGCGTAGGGGAGGAGGTTGCGGCAGGACTTCAGGACGGTGACGGCGCCGGTGAGTGTGAAGAATGCTACCTGCGTGAGAAACTCCTCCGTCCGTCCGGTGAGGTTGTTTTCGCAGTACTGATCCGTCATCTGAAGGAACTCCGCGGCGCATCTCAAAACGGCGACGTTGTTGACCGTTATTTCAAAGTTGACGCCGTAACAGAATTTGGCGGTTTTCTCGAAGATTGCAGGACCTCCTGGTATATCAGAGAGATCGATTCTGGTGACCTCGTTCTCATTTGCTTCCAGTATCAGTTTTCTTATGTAGTTGCTCTTTGCCACCAACATGAACTGCACCAAACATATTCAAAACCCTTTTCTTTAATCACGCATGAACCAGTAGGCACATAATTGGTAACAATCATTCAAATCACAATATACTCACTTTGTGGAGCGAGAAACTGGTTTCTCCAACTTCAACTATAACATCAGTTGGTATGTCTTGAGAGAAAACCCTGCAAAAAAAAAGTTAAGTTATTAATTATATTTAGTAGAGTATAAAGCATATTCATGCACGGTGCATGGAGTTGAAGTGAGTTGAGTATGTTTACCATTGCCCGGTTCTCTCCATGGCGAGGGAGAGCCTATTATTTGGAGTCGCCATGAACTTCTGTGGGAGGGTGGGTGGGAATTGGACAAAAGTAGGTGTAGGCAAAGAGAATGGAATTGATGAGAAGAGAATGGGAATGGAATTTGATGAGAGGAGATTGGGAATGGAATTGATGAGATGAGATTGGGAGTGGGAAGGGGTTGCATGGTGGGGGCTATTATAAAGGGAATTTGGGCACTGTAGGGGATGAGTTGTTATTATGATTTAATCTTCATGGGATGAACTTGAGGATTTGTGATTTGTGGTCCAAGTTTGTGATGTTAACCAATGTGATATGTTACTTTTGTTATCTTTTCTGTGAGGCTTTTCCATTTTGGCAGTCATTTTCACTTGTGCTGTCCTTTTTAATCTCCTTGTATTAGTTCAGAAAACAAGTTCCCATTGGCTCTATTTCTACCAGCACAATCATGTGCCCGCCCTTGACTTACATGCATGTACAGCACCTCCATATTTTTTCTTCAGAGAGACATTAAAATAAAAAAGTTACTTCCTTATCCTATCTCTTCTTTCACATCTTCGTATCTTCATTCATTATTTGCTTTTCACTAATAATCTTTATATAATCACGTTATAATTCTCAATATTATTATTTTAATATTTTTTATATTATTTAATTCTAAACTTATCCTTATTATATAATATTATTATTTTAATATTTTTTATATTATTTAATTCTAAACTTACCCTCTATTATATATTATATATGTTTGTTTCTAAATCCATCACATCAAAAAATTATATACAAAAAAATTTAAATTATCATTTTTCTTCATTTTCTCATCTACATCTCTGTGTTTCTCTGTGTTTGGAAGAGATATGTTTTTTTCAGTTTACTACCACTCACAACCGCCTGCTTTACTTTAAGAATTGTCTTTTTCAACTATTTTGGATTTGTTTGGTGACCGTATCACTTTATATTATCCCTTCAATTAATCATTATTACTTATCAATATTTCTTCATATATGGGTTAATAAAGTAGTATAGGATGCAGAGGGACACCAATTCTCTCCACTGGAATTTACCATCAATGTCAATCATCCCTTCATTAATTTTAAGCATTAATTTATCAACATTTACAAAATAAATTAATACTTTTATTTCAAGTTCTATACACTATGGGGTTCTACAACATCCTAAAACAAGCTTTTATGAAATCTTACATTTTAGGGTGCCATAACAAGATCCATTTACAAATAGTACAGTCTTTTTTGAAATTTTGCACTAGAAAATTAATTACAAAAATTTAACTAAATTTTTAAAATTTACTATGTAGCATTGTAAATACCATTGATTAGGATATTATTGAAAAAAATGGCTGCTTATAACATTATTGTTTATACCGGAAAAATATAATTAGCTTTTTAATCATTTGTGATGTTAGTTTTTATTTCATAATGGACACAAAAAGAAATGTAATTTATAGATAGGAAATTGATACCTTGACAATTTATAAAATTAAATTGTATATAATTCTTGATATAATAGGTTTAGAAATAATTTTATATAATAAAAGATAAATTTAGAATTAAATATTACGAAGTAGACTTTAAGTCTAACTAAAGACCATAAAACCGGCTCATGAGGTGAGGATTGAGCCCACTTATATACAATGAAAGGCTCTAATCTCTAGGTGGAACTATATATTTTGGGTGGTCCGATAGCGGCCCGATAGGCCCAACACAAGCATTTGCTAAGATAGGCTCAAAATGGCTCTGATACCATATAAGAAAGAGTGGACTTTAAGTCTAACTCAAACCCATAAAACCGACTCATGAGGTGAGGATTGCACCCACTTATATACCATGAAAGGTTCTAATCTCTAATCGATGTGGGATCTCCAGTCGATGTGGGATCTCCAACATTAAATAATATAATAAAATAATAATATTAAAAATTGTAATTTGATTGTGTAAAAAATTTGGATTGGAAATATATGATTACTTAAAGAAAAAGTTTGCAATTCATGCAAGTTGTAAGCAAACGTGTAACTAGTAATGAGTGAGTGACAAAAAGACAGAGTTGGGTATGTGAGGAGACGTGAAATGTATGGGAGTGAACGAGACAGCGTGAGACAGTGAGTTGGGTAAACGTAGACCTCAGAAGCATAACTAGGTGGAAGATCCGCCACGTGTTACTAACATTCCCAAATTCTGGGTCCCACCACACACTACAGACTAAGATCCTAGATCACCAATAGCACCTTGCCACGTTCCTCATGCCTTCTTTTTCATCCAATCACATTCAAGGAATAGATGTTCTATCCCCAAATTAAAAAGTGTTTCCCACTGACCCCACACAGCAGCTAGCTTCCCCCACAACATTAACCATTTACCATCATACTTATTCTTTCAAGTAATGATGCCTTTACAAACCTATCATATTATAACCGAAAATAAATCAAAAATTTAATTCAATGTAAAGTTTATATATAAAAATAAAATAATTTAAATATAAAATAACTAAGAACTTTGTAATTTTATTAATATAAAAACCTTTATGTTATACATATTATTGTAAAATTTGACATTTCAACTAAGTTAATAACAATAATAAACTTCAAATAACAATAATCATCTGCTATTACATGAAAATATAGTATTATTAAAAGAAGAAGAAAATATGAAGAAATTAGAACAAAACTTATATATTAACAAAAACGGTACATAACATATACCTATTAATAAATATCTCTAAGAAAAAATTAGATTAAAGTCTATAATATCAATAAAAATATATTTATGAATAAGTTTATTAGTGCAGATTACTATATGATTATATGCAAGTCTATATTCAATAAATAATTTAATTTTTGTGAGTTTAACATTACATTTTATGAGACTTTTTTTATTAAAATTTATTAATATAATATAAAAATTAAGATCTTAAATTTTAAATAATTTTTCATATTTATTTAAGATTTTAGATCTTAAACCAAATCAAGAATCATAAAAAAAAATATCTTAAAAATATCAATAATAAAATAAAACATCAATTAATTAAAATAAAGATATTATAAAAATCCATTACTTAAATAAAATATTAATTAAAGTGTGACTGTTATAATTAATGTACTCTTTTATTTGAGTAAAAGCTACTTAGTGCCTTGAAAATGATTTAAGATGATGGTATACGAAGTCAATAATTCAAGTATTTTAAAAAATTATGTAATGCATCGAAAATGAAAAGAAATATGTGTTTATAACACTTCTTTTAAAAAAAACAATGTTAATTTCTCAACTAGAGTTTAAGATATATTAGCACTTTCTTAAAAACTTTACAAGTTTTTCAATCAACGTATTCCTTTATCAGAATACATCTATATATATATATATATATATATATATATATATATATATATATATATATCATGAAGGAGGTTTTAATAAAAATAAAATTTTGATCGATGACTAAAAAAAGTAGTTTAATGATGTATTTAATACTTACAGATGATGTTCAATTTTCACAATATTTTTTTATGGACAACTTTCAAACTAAAGTTACGTGATTAGGTTTTTTTTTATCGGCATTACATGATTAGGTAAAATACAAGTATCATAAAGTATATAAAGGAAAGCTTAGACATAATTATAGTTTTTTTAAAATATAGAAGAAGAATTAGAAATTCATAGGCTGGTGCTGCCCCGTAAGTGCAACACATTATGGTCAAAACATATAATTCATAGAATTGAAAAAAAAAAGATATTAAAAAAATGTTTGATGTACATTCTAAAAGTGGAGTGTAAATTAGAAGATGAGAACTGTAAGAAAACATAACCAAAATGGATAAACTTTATTATACCAACCCTCACACTTTGTTTTATATTTTAGGCTTTTAAAGTTGCCATTTTTTTATATATTACATGTGTGGGGAGGAGACAGAAACAACGTCTCACCTGTTTTGTATATGTAGGATAGCTTGGTTGGTTTGTTCCAAGTGTTATGAGTGGGTGGGTTTGGCATCGATGGTTCATCAAGGCCCAAAAATGCACTTCTCAAAGTTTATGATGATAGAGGAAAACAAAGATGTTAATCGGATATGGTATTATGTGCCGATAACAGTTATAGGTGAATTGTGAAAACAAATAAATAAGAAGGTTTTTAAGAATGGGCATATAAATTACATTGAAATCTTCACGATGGTGTAGTTGCAGGTTTGGTCATGGGTTACCTCAAAGGTACGCTTAACATGTTTTTCTTACTCTAATTGGTGTCTCGAACCATTGGTATGCATGAGACCGATAAAAAAGAAAGGTTAGAGGGATAAGGTTGGGATGAGCAAGATTTCTTAATGCTAGAGGTTGTGTATTTTGTATCTTTGAACGTGTGGTAGACGTCGTGGGTTTTAGTGTTCCGCAGTCCTCTAAACGCTTTCAAAAACGAATTTTAGGTTAAAAACTCATCTGTTTTTGTATAAGGATTGAAGAATTCCTAAAATACCTTCATTATTTATTTATTTTTACTGATAATAAAAATGACATAATCTACTATATAATGCTCGATCAGGAACTGTTCTCATGGCATTTGGTCAGGGAAAGTGCTTCTTGTTGAAAGTTGAAATGACAAAGGAAAGTAGAAAACACAATCACACAACATAGTGAAATTTAGTATATAGTAAAACGTATAAGAATTACATCTATGTTTCGCTGTAAACAGTTAACCTTTTTTTCCAGCAAACTCTTAATAAAAAAATGGTAGTAGAGACTATATGGAAGGGAGCTAGAAATGTTAATTGTGTTTTATTCTTTTCCATGAGTGCAAGTAAACAAAATATGTTTGAAATGGGGTTCACCATTAATTATACCCTGAGATACAATTAATTAACAGAAGAAAGCCAATAGTCCAGAGATATTTTGGTGTCAAATAGGTTCCAAGTTTTTAGTGTACACAAGAAAAACAACTGAGAGATATGCATAAAAATATCTGCCTTTCCTTTTCTCTATAAGAAAATAAATCATTACTATAATAAATGCTTAAGTTAAGCACAAGCTGTGGCCAAGTCATTGTAGTACCAAAAAAATATCTGACTTAATCCGAGTTCACAATAAATAGCCAACTCAAATGTCCTTTAAGATCTATGCACTTGTTTGTGTTTGCTTGCATGTTTGTGGTTGCAACTTGCAATGTATGTGTTTCTTCTCTGGTGAAATGAAAAATGACAGTTCCTTTTAGTTTTATCTCAAAATTAAAAAAGATTGACAAAAGATTATCCAAAAGAAATCAGACAAAACTAAAGTCAGATTTTAATTAAAATTCTGTGAATAAAAAAAATATTTTAAAAAAATGTTACGTACTAAAAATGATCAGTTATACTTCTCAAGAGAAACTAATTAATCTGACAAATGCATTATATAAAATTTTAAAAAACTACAAGTAATATGATATATAATATGATATATAGGATAACAACTTACTCCAGAGAGACGTTTTATATATATATATATATATATATATATATATATATATATTAACACATACTAAATAATACTTATAAAAGATTAGGAAATTTCTTGAGTTCTTTAAATTGATGTTGATTCTAGTTCATGACATTGATGTAAGTGTTATATCTGCAAAAAAAATACTTCAATGTTTAAGTTAGTTTTTCATATTGTTTTAAGTTAGTTTTTCATATTGTTTTAATTGATGTATCTATCTATAAGATCTTGATGAATCCTATTGATTAAAATTAAGGTATGTTATCAGATTAACCTTCAAATTTTAAATAAAATTTCATATCAAAATTATGTTAATTATTTTGTGTTATGAAATTTTTTGTGGAGTGTACAAAGATTACATCGGTCATGTTATCCGAAAAATATTCGATTGACGATCTTCACATAAATGTTAAATAAATTTGAAGAGAAGAATAATAAATACGATTGTGCAGACTAATGATATTCTTTGAGCTAGCTAATATCTTCAATGATTACCTATAAAAATTACACAATTTTTTTTTATATGATTTGAACATGTTGAAAACATCTGAGAAGCAGAAGACTGAGAAGAAAATAGCTTGCAAGTTGAGGGTTGATTTTGTGGACAAAATCAGTGACAGAGACCCAAATTTAACTCGAAAGGCAACCCTGGTCAAACTCAACATTGATTGTAGAGACACCGGCCACCCACACCCTTGGCCTGCTTTGAAATCAGCATAACTGTATACAGTGACAGTTGGTGGGAACTTTATATTGAATTGTCTTCAAGAAAATTATGAGCATGGTGTGTGGTTGCAGCATTCAGATAACCCTTGAAAACGGACTTTGGGATTCATCTCATTGGTTCATAGACTTGTATAATTGCCAAAACACATACAAATGCCTTCAATATAATCAGCTTTCTATCCAAAGAATGTATTAAAACATTATGACAGGAAAATACTTTGGGTGGGGTCTGCATGTTTGAGATAATGTAGGCCATTGTTTTCCATTATTGTGATTTTAAAGTTCAATCATTTTTTTGTCCATAATTTCACTCAAAACACAATCAAACTTCTCAACCCAACTTCCAACTTATGGGCTGGATTTTCCACTAACATGTGGCTACCAATTTTTGTGCCTCTCCTTACATAGATATTAGAACAAATGAAAGAGAATACATGGCAAAGAATAAACATTAGGGTTAATTTAACATTTTATAAGAAAATTTTACGTGAAAAGATGATAAAAAAAAGAAAGAATTTTTTTTTATTTACATCACTTCATTGTATATTGTATAAAAAATATATAAGTGTAAAAAAAAATCTTGAAATTACCAGCTATTTAGAAATATATAAGTACTTCATTGTATTAGAAATATATAAGTGTAAAAAAATATTCTTGAAATTACAAGTTATTTAGGTAGAGATTCATTAATTATAAAATTTTATTATTATTAAATTAATTGTATATAATTATTATTTTTTCATAAATTTAGTAAAGGTATTAAGTTCTAAAATTTGCAAGTCCTCTTAATAACTATATCTTTGCTTAAAATTGACATTTGTTTATTTACGAGTATTTATATTGAATTTGGATATCTCATGTACATGTTGCTGATGTAATGAAAACCGACTTTGGGATTCATCTCATTGGATTATCAATTAATAGACATTGGGAATGTTACAACTTACATCCTTCTTTATTTTTATAATATTTTGTGTAGATGATAATCCTTCTTATGTGGGTTCCAAACTCAATTAATATCAATATTTTTATATTTTATTTTCAACTGCAGTATTGGACAAGGCGTATAATAAATTAATAAAGGTTCTTCTTTATTAATATTTTTGTTAACTTATTTTTTCTCATTTCCAGATGTGTTTCCTTTTTAACTATGAAGTTTTATATTTTTATATTTATTTTATTTTATTAAAAACTTTCACGTTAGATATCATTATGTTACTTCACATCTAAGTTAGACTGATATCTCAAGTAACAACAAACATTTGTCATCACATAAAAAAAATATTATTAAAAAAAAATATAAAAATATGAGAGAATTAGACCAAAACTCATATGTTAACAAAAACTATACATAGGTAGACTATACCTATTAATAAATAATTATAAGAACATACTATATGGAAGCTTATTATGTCAATGAAAGAATTCTCTATGAATAAATTCTAAATTAGTCAACTTATCAGCAAATACATTCCCTTAACAAATAATGAGTAATCTTAAACCTGATTTTTCTACCGCAATTAAGACAAGTATTTCATCGATCACAAAACATCCAAGGAACATTTGTCCTAATAATAAACGCATCACAAACCAATACAGAGTTACATTTCAGTCAGACATTAGTAAATCTCAACTTTTGAGCTTCCTACAAAGCATATATTAACTTCATAAAATTCAGATAATATAAGAAGTTTTATACATTATAGAGCAATAAAATTTTGAATAACTAGCATTGGTTTTCGTGTTTAAGATTTGTTATTTGTTGTTGGAGATCCTTCATGCTAACATGTTCTTTGTTTTCTAATTATTGTTTTAACTTTTCTTTTATTTTAACTTTCTTCATATTGCAAAAAAAAAAAATTGTTGCTCAAGAAAAAACTGTCTTATGCTCGATTTTTTTGTTCTGGTATTAAAAAATGTTAGCCTTTAAAAAAAACGACATGAGAAAATATTATTCCAAAAAAGTAATAGTTTTGTTTTACATACCACATATATTTACTCATAAGGGTTTGTACATTCTTAAAATATTCATTTAATTTATTTACTTTTTTGATAAAAAAAAATCATACCACAATCAGTTTATTAACAATAGAATAAAATAGTAATTTTGTTTACACTTGGAGTAAATAATATATGTATTGATAATACATTATCGTTTAACATGAAATTATATTGCATATATAATAATCTCAAAACTTAAAAAAAGCATGTTTATCATAACTTTAAATGATTAACAATGAAAATTACTCTTACAACATATAAAAGTTAAACTCTTCTGGTTTTTATTTTGAAAAATAATATGTGCCGCAAAATTTATCTTTTTGAAATAAAATATGATCTCATTTTTCAAACAATTGTAAGTAACCCTTTTCATTCTTATTTCGATCTACTAAAATTAAATTAGAATAAGTCGATTAAGATACATGTTCTTGTATAAAAGAAATTGAGATAACTTATATCTGCGGATACTAATTTTTGTCGGTCGATTCACGTTTTCCCTCACACTTTTTCAATTGGGTCGTCTTACTCTACCTATCTTGGTTTTTGTTCCTTCACCTCAATCAAGTTTTCATTTTCTTCGTATGTTTTCGGTCTGAAAGACACTTGCAAAAGGTACTCTGACGATCAAATAAGTATTCGATGCTCAATGCAATTAATATACGATAACAACGTACTTTTTTCTGAGAAATTATGATTGTTTATATATTTATTGTTATATGTCTATTATTATTGGATTGAATTAGTGTTTGAATGTGTTTAAAAACATAATATCTAATGTTTTCGTACAGTTTAAGTTTGTTAATCTCCTCGTGATCTTAATGCATTTTGAATAACACTTGTGAATTAATAAATCAAGTATCTATTTAATTATGAATTTATGGATTAATCCATATAAACTAATGAAATCTAAAAATTATTTTATAACTTTTTAATCCCAAATTTAACAAATATAACAATTACAAAGCAAACTGAAAAATTAATAATTTATTATTTAGTACAATTAATAAAAAAAATGTATTAAAACATTTACATTCAATATCGTCCAGAATTATCAAAGATATTCACTTTCTGAAATTTTGCTTTTGATTTCATCCATTTGTTCATTTGTTGGAGACAACTATAATCAACAATAATTTCAGCATCGTAGATCTTTATCTTTGTTAATGGATTTTAAATGGGGTTTGAAAAAGAACCAATTTTCTTTATTGCATGGTCAGCTGCAGGAAACATGGAAGCGAAGTTGCGAAGAGTGTTGAAAACACATGTGAAGGACTGAAAATGTTGAACAAGGGACACTGTTACAAGAAAAAGACACAAGCAAGGGGCAATAAGAATGTTGTAAAACATTGTAAAAAATAATAATAAAAAAAACAAAAGGAATGACTTG
Organism: Phaseolus vulgaris; assembly: GCF_051622355.1. NCBI lineage: Eukaryota > Viridiplantae > Streptophyta > Magnoliopsida > Fabales > Fabaceae > Phaseolus > Phaseolus vulgaris. The sequence goes on from NC_143503.1 coordinate 25,755,754, forward strand.
TTATGTTTTCCATGTTTTAAAAACTATACATGTTTTTGAAAAATTTCAAATAAATTTTAAAAATAGTTATAAATTTTGAAAAGTCTAATTTGAATCTAGTTGAACCTTATATAATGAATTTTTAAAATAAAAACACCCTTAAATAATAAGATAAAAGTATTAAATTAAAAGGCATTAAATCAAAATGGACTGATATTAATTTCAACCAATAATCAATCCAAAATTAAAATTACAGATTTTGTTCCTATCTCCTTAACTTCTTTTGTTTTAATTTTTATTAAATTTAATTTGGATATCACTAATTTTAGATTGTTGAATGTGACTGACACATGAATGCCTGTAACTTTTAATTATAAAATTTCAATAATGAAATGTGTGGACAATATAAAAAAATAATTATGATATAATCTTTCTCAAGGGCATTTTTTTGTGGCCTTCCGCAAGTGCGAACATGTCCTTGTTCATTGGTGGAGTAATTGGGCCCATTCTTAATTTTGAAGCCCACCATCATTGATATGATGGGAAACTATGTGGCCCTCACTATCCAAATCTAACAGCTAGGCATTGTTGGGCCATGATAAAAAAAATTAAAAAAAAAAGTGACCACTAGAAAATGGCCTAAATCAATTATGATTTTTCTTATGAGTTATATTCTCTTTGATAATGATGTTAGTTTTGGTTGGGATATCTCTTTTATTCAATCCTCTTATCTATAGTGATTTAATTGCATCAACTTAACACTGCGTTTGGTTTCACATCTTATACGTACTTTTCCACGTTTATTCAAATGCTAACTTCATAGTTATGTGTTATACACGTGATTTTTTTCGTTGAGTGTCCAAACACTCACTTAAATATTTTAAGCATGTATTAATTAATGAGTTTAAATTTTCATCTTGTTGATGTGAAATGTTTTATTAGTTTTGCCGATTATTAACTCCTCAAAATGTAACTTTTGAACCCAAATTCACTTTAATGTGATTATTCATTAACTCACTTTTATTATAGTGACTTTGTTTTAAGGTTTCACGAATTTTGATCATGGATAATTGTCAAATGTGCAGAGCTTATTCGTGAGTTAGTTTTACATTATTTTTTCTTTGATCAAATTAATCGTTAAAACTACTTCTTATTCTTAAGCAATCATGTGTTTCGATACCACACTACTACATGTGTTTATCCTGTCATTATCTCTATTTTATATATAATATAAAACTTATATTTTTCTAATACAATCTCTTTATGTTCAATATTATTGGATTTTGTGCTTGGATAATATGGTAGATGATCCAAAAATAAACTTAGATCAAATTCTATTATGATAATTCAATACGAGTTTAAATCTAATCTAATATGCAACTAAATTAAATAATTGAAGAGAGAACTTGTAATCATGATGAACTTTAGTATATTTACTCTTCCCATTAATATGTAATTTGGCAACCAAAACACTATTTAATTGCATTCTCCCCTTTCACCTAAACAAAATTGATTTGAATTTAATTGGTTAAAAAAAATTCAAATTTATACAAATTAAAATGGTTCAAAATCAATTCCCTTCTACCATCAAAATAAGTCTATAAATTTTAGGGCTATGCATTTCATTGAAGAAATAGCCTAGACTATTTAATGCACTAGTTTAACGAATGTATGATAGATTCAAAAAGATTATGGACATTCTGAAATCCATGATCGACTGTAAACATGTAGTATAAAACACTTTATTATGGAACGAAATCCACGATGCATTACAATTAGTTCATTTCATCACATATGAAGGGGTTGTTTACACTATATGTTTTCACATGTGTATAAAGCAAGTGATGAGAACATAGTATACTACTTAGGTTTTGTTTTCTTAAATTTAACAATGACATTGTACACAATTTTTTATCATTAATATGAGATATTATAATTATTTATTGTGTTTACTTTGATGAATATATTCATATTAAAAAAACCTTTATATTAATTGTGTTTAAAATACAAAAAGGAATTTTTAAAATAAATTATTTTCCTTTAAAATTAATTCAAATAAAATATAAACACATGTAAAAAAATCTAAAATATATGTATTTCAGAATGTATACGGTTCATAATATATAATACATGTATATTTCAAATTGTACATTATAAAATACAGAAGATATATTTCAGATTGCACATTTTAAATTACATCTTTTATATTTCAGGTAAATTCAAGAATACAATTTTAAAAGAGTAAAAATGAATTTTCAAATTATAGGATGTGGCATTTTAAATTTATAGGGGTGCAGAATGCAGAGCCCCAAATCTTAAAATTATACTGGCAAATGCTCCCTGCACCCAACATATTTTTTTAATTTCCAAAAATGCCCTTAATTCCGGAAATAAAAATCCGGAATTGAAAATAATATATTCCAGAAAAATAAATCCAGAAGTAATTATTGAGTTTCAGAAATAAAAATCTGGAAACAAAATTAAAATTCTATTTCGGAAAAAAAAATCCGAAATTGAAAAATAATACACTCCGGAAAAAAATCCAGAAAAGAAATAATTGTGTTTCAGAATTGAAAATCCAGAAACAAAATGAAAAACCATTCTGGATAAAAAAATTCATAATATAAAATTTCGTTACGAAAAAAAAATCTGAAACACATATTTCAGAAATTTTTTTAAGGACAGTTTAGTCTTTTCTGCTGGGATCAGGTGCAGTGATATGGTGCGGGAAGCAATTGCCAATTATACTCCTAATGGAGGACCAATAGAAGCTGGGCTTTTATTGGGCCATGACAGCGGCCAAGCCCAGCCTGAAATCTTATCGATTTCGTATTAGGGTTATCCAGTTATTTTTCTTGCCTTATGATGGCAATAGAAAGGGAAAACAACCTATTAATCTTCCAATGCAGTCAATTTCATCTTAAAAAAATATTTGTTTTTTGAGAGCTTAAAAAAATATTAATTATTCTTTGGTTAATTATATTGTCCTTTTTTTACTTAATCTTTATTGTGATGTAAAAATGGAATAAGATAAAATAAAAAACCTCATAATTATTTTATCAAGACTTGCAAAAATCCAAAACGCCAATATACCATTATTTTGCATTTTTTTATAAATAATTTGAATACATTTTTAAATATATCTTAATTTTCTTTCTTTCTTTATTCTATGTATGATATATTAAAAAATAAAAGTTAAACGTAGCTCTTGGTTAAATGGATATTTAAAATAAAATTTTGATATTCATAATTCTAACAAAAAATAGATAAAAAATTATCAATATATGTAAAAATTTAAAATTATTAGATAGAAATAAATAATTTAATATTCAAAAATTTATAAAATATAATTAAAAAAAATTGTATTAATTGAAATAATATTAATAACTTTTTATAATTTTTTTATAATATTAATGAATTGAATATTTACACATAATACTGGGAAAAAAAACTATTTTCATAAAAAATAAAAATAAAAACATAAATCCAACCCCATGCAATATATAATGGGGATAATTGATTATATCTCATTTGTAACATATTACATAATTGATTATGCTTTTAAAAACAATGGATAATCAATTATACTTCATTTATAACATATTAGATAATTCATTATGTCTTTAAAACGATAATCTACATAATCGATTATGTGTAAAAAATTAAATTTTAATATTAGAAATTTTAAAAAAATGTTTAAATTTTATAATATAATTTTTTTATTAATATATATATAATATTTTTGTTTTATTAAAAGTATATTTTTATTTTTATCATAACTATATTTAACATTTTTATCTTGTAATATAATTAGTATATTTTGGAAAATTATTTTTTTTATCATATACGATTGTTAATCAAATATGTAAATAAAATATAATAAAAATATTTATATTTTTATATTCACAAATTTATTTTTTAGAATTGAAAATTATTTATTTTTAAAAAAAAATTGGTTATGTTTTAAAAGTTAGAAAATTAAAATAATTGTTACGTGGGTTCTTCCTCTCTTTTATGAAGTTTATTTGTTTATATGAAAAAAAAAAACTCATTCCAAGAAAAATATTATAGATAATTAATTTTGTGTTATGTTATAAGAATCTTACCATATAAGTAAAAGATAAATGAAGAAAGTAATTTTTTATTTGATGAACAATAAAAAATAAAATTAATGGGAGCACTAACGATACTCCAATTTATATATAAAAAAGTTATCTAAAAAAATAAATAAATTAGGATACAATCACTTGACCCTGTTTTAACATGAAATTCTCATCCTACCAAAATTACAAACTCTCTCATTTGCTCTCCAGAGTAGATAAACAAAAAAGATATTCATTCTAACTAACTTATTGGATTTTGTTTTTGTTAGCATGTGAATTTTGGTATAGTTCTTCCATATTTTTATTTCTTTTTTTAAATAATATTTTTTCACGTGATAACAAATGATTGTTGTTATTTGAGGTGTCAGCCTAACTGAGATGTCAAATTGCATAATGAAGCCTAACATAAAAGCCTTTTTTTATATAAAAAAACTATTAGATCTTCTAATCCTTTCACAAGTCTTTCATGGTTGAGTTTAGGGTTATGTGAACTGCATATTCATGACAATCAATATGCGAAGGAAGAAAAAAAACACAATAACTTGTACAACCACCAAACTATAAAATAATATTTTTGCAAAGTAGAACCGTCTTTCAAAACTCTTGTTGTCATTTCATATCTTATTTATTTTCAAAATTTAACTACTAGAATGAGTTATTATTTATGCATAAAATAAGATTTATTGTAAGAAATGACACAAAAGGCCAAACCTCAAACTCCAAAATAATTTGTTGTTAATTGTGGATTAAGATAATTCTTAGAATAACTTGACAAACACTATATGTGAAAGGTAACAATTTCAATGGTGACGGTTTGTAGGGACCAGTACATTGAGTGTGCGAAGTTTGAATAAATGTATATAACAATCATATGATCGAATTTGAACAGAGTTACATGCATTTGGCTGCTTCCAAGTTAGAAATCAACAAAAACACTTTAAAGCACTTTATTTTGTTGTCAAATTCAAACTGTGCCATCAGTTTAATTGTGACTTGTAACCGATCAGAAAACATTAAATTTTCAAATGTAATGATATTCAAAATTATTTCTCATTTTCTGCATAATAAATACCATTAATCCATGCTTTGAATTATATATATATATATATATATATTTATATTTATCTATGAGGTAGCTTTTAATTGAATATTGATGTGGAAAATGTTGAATTTTCTGGATCAGCCGGCTATGAATAGGTTTATTGTAAGTATTATGTGATGGCAACAAATAACATATGATATTTATTTATTTGATGAAGTAATAATGTAGAAGCTCGAATTATGATTTTTATTATACACGATATAGATGTGTATTTAATATGTGGGCCTATATATATATATATATTGCTGATAAGGTATTGTGAATTATTTGTAAACTATTAATGCTTGATTTCTATTCAAAATACTATACATAACAAAGAGGGCAACCAATAATTAATGTATAGAGTGATAGCAAGTTTTCAAAATTTAATTTTTCTACTTAAATTTAGAAACAATTTTGTTCAATTAAAAAAAAGTTTTTAAATTAATTTAAATTTTATTTTATCTGATTTTGAAAAGCAAACTTTTCGTAGATGTAGTTATAGGTTTTTAGAAGTGACTGTTTCTGTACGAAGATTTTTATAAAATTAGTACTCAAAAGTGTTTACGTAAAAGATTTCCTAAACAAACTCTTTAATGTGATTCAATTTCATTAGAGGTGACAATAAATTAAGTGATCTGTTGACATAGTTATACAAGTTTGTTTTCCAGTAATAAAAAAAAATATAGGTATACATTTCTTATTTCTTATGAATAACTAGCGTCATATCAAAATTAAATTCATGAATAAATTTCAATTTAATGAATATATAATAAAAGACAAAGTTTTTATAGTGTAATCACTGTAAAAAATAAAGATTAAAAATAACAACATTAAATAGCTTTTTAGACCACACAAAATAAAAAAAACAACTTATGAAATTGAATAGTATCTTAAGTAATTTTTTTTCTCAACAAAGAATTAATGAATTAAGAAAGACACTTCAAGAATGTCTCAATCCTTATATATAACCAAAATTCACGCCACCTAACTATCTATTCCAACAACGTACATGTTTCAAAATGGTTAAGATCAAGGCTTACGAAACCTATAACAAAAACATCTGTCATTGCCCATACAAACATAATTATGCAGCAAAAAAACATAGATTTATGCATAAAAAACTGTATTCTAGTTTAACCAATACTACACATAAAGCTCACCACCAAGTACATCTATGTTGCTACCAATCTAACCATCACTAAAAATGTGCTTGTACGGCTTCTGCGTTATCCGCTATTGCATTTGCTCTGGATGCGGCAGGTGATCAAGGTTTAAAAGAGCTGCAAGCAGTCTTCTTAACATTCCACCAATTCCGCAATCTGATTGATGTTCAAGCTATGCAACAAAATTGTGTAACCTACACCAAAAAGCACCATACTTCCCTCCCTCGTGGCCATCACACAAGGAAACATCACTGCACCTTTATGCTATAATGCACATTCTTGCCATCACACAAGGAACATAAGTAATAATCGATGGACTTTGCATATCTAAGATTTGACTTTAAAAGGGATAGTCATAGTCATAATAGGTTATGAATTACATAAAGGGTTAAATATGTTTTCATTTCTTGTTCAAACTATAGACTATCTAGATATTTGTAATATGAAAATGATTACGATAAGACATTTTGTATGTGAAATTAATTTAATTTGATGTTTCACTCCATCAATTCATTGGAAGTAGTTATAGTGAGCATCTGCAATCAAAACAACCACAAATTGAAAAAAAAACACTAATAATCTTTGGAAAAAAACTAACAATCATTTCACATGTAAGACTCATTCCAATCATTTTCATATTACAGGTACCTTTGAACCTAAAACGAAAACTAATTTCGTGTTATAATAGAAAGATTTTTTTTAATTCTTACATAAATAATCCCTAAATTTTTATCTAAACACAATGCTATAATCACAATTCACATGACTCAACCTCCATGAATGTGATGAAACTTGACTTTTATGCTTTATGTGATGCCTCTTATTCAATGTGAAATGTCAATTATGCATCAATAGTTTTTCATTATGAAAGACCCAGACACACCTTAGAAGTAGTTAGTTACAAATAAATCTCGTATTAAAGTTTTATGATTATCAATATTAATGTTTTGAACGACTATGTATATAACAAATGCTATTTTTTATGAAGTGGGATTGAAATGTTAAATAAAAAATATGAGTGAGTTCAGGTGTAAAATATATAGTTATATTTTTTAATTTAAGATTATTTTTTTAAAAGTATAACATTTTCTATTACATAAACTAAATCCTAAAACCCTAAACCCTACAATATCAATAACAATATCTCATACAAAACTCATCACTTAGCCATAAAAAAAATTACTAAAACAATTATCTTCATTTTAACAAACAAATTTTAAAGTTTAAATATATTTTTCATTATTATTTTTATACATATTTTCACTATTTGTTATATTTTAAAAAGGAAAACTTGAATGGCGATATCATAATTACTAATTTTATTTTTTATACACCCATATGTCTTGATTGATCCATGGTAATGCAAAGAATTAAACAGACTTTACTCATAAAAAAGTATATTGAATAGTTTTTGGTGCAATTCTGCAACAATATTGCTTTGACTATTAACAGTTTATTTATTTTTTATTATTGTTACTTTAAACAAATTTTTTTTTTAGTAATATATTTCGATTTCTTAATTTCATATTTCAACTTGACTCAAGTATCATAGTCATGTCTTCTAACTAGTATGCATGTTCACAATTGGATATATATATATATATACATGTCAGTTGGAATATTGTTGTTAGTTTGTATACTGAAAAAATGTCAAGAGAACAAAATAACTATTCTATTATTGATATAATAATAATAACTACTAAGACAATTAATTATTAATGATATTCATGATATTAATTTAGTACGTCTAACTTAACTGCACTTAAGTTTATTAACAATGGATATATTAAATACAACTATTATGTAGCCTGTAAAAAAAATGTTGGACCAATATTTTTATTTTATAACAAAATAACTTTGGCAGGTTGAGAGACTTAATTTTTAATTATGTTTAATCACACAATTTTATATATGTAAAATTATATTTAACAGAAGCTATATGATGAATGCACATATATTTATAATTCAATGATCCATTCATGTTTGCATTTTTATTTCTTACAGTTTAATGATTATGTAATTGTAAAAAAACTATGTCAAATTTACACATTATAATTTATAAATTATTGCTGATATAATTTTTAATAGAATTATGATTAAAGTCAGTAAACTTACAATTAAATCCCTTCATTAATTTTGGTCAGAAATTTAGTAACACTTATATACATTAGAGTGACATGCAAAAGCTATGAAATAAATCAACAATTAAATTAATAAAAATCTAATCGTGATCAAGGGAAGGTGTTTGACTTTTCCCAAATTACTTTGTTAATTATTATATATATTCATGTTCCATTATTGTATCTCTATTAGGTTAGTTATCACATCATGGAATGATCATTTAACTTTTATATGAACTATAATAAAATGAACAACTTTACATTCAAAACACAAAAAATATAATAAATTCTTTCTACATACTTTCTTCACAAACAATCCATTTAAAATAAACAAGACAAACAAAAACACAATCTAAGACCGAGAGAATGGTAACAAGTTATAGTATTAGTGCGATTATGTTAACTTTAACCTTGTATTAAACAAAAATTAACCAATATATGTTGAAACTTCTCACTATTAGTGGCATTTGGTATACTTTCTCTTTCTGCAATTGCACATGTTTGACAAAAGGTGCAAATTTCGAAAAAAGTAACATTAAAAAAGAGAGACTAATTGCTATTAGTTTGGTATAGTAATTACTAATGGTTGCTTTCTACACAAGTATATATAGTGGATTAATTTTAGGTTTGCCTAATCCCAACTATTGGTTCACCTATTTGACATTATTTTCTTATTAGAATAAGTAATCACCAATTTCATAGGATTAGGTCGTAATCGAAAGTGTGAAACGGTATGAACACTTTCAACGAGGAATATAGAAAGTTGATTTAGTGATTCGTGTGGATGACCACAGCTTTGTGTTTCGATCAATTACTTTCATCAAACCAAGGTGTTTTTATAAAATAAATTTAAAGATTAGTAAAATGCGTGACATTGAAAGTTTATTTACATACCATTTTTTTAATAACACTATTACATTAATTTTTCGTTTCAATTCTCAACTTTGCTATATTGACATCAACACGTTTTCTTTCTCTCTGGTTACGTACAAAAAGTTGTCAGATCAACAATAACAATTAGTCAATATATTTATTCTGGTTGTTAGATATTTTTTATGATTAAAATATTTTTAAAGTGTTCTCTTTAGTTATATATGTAATATATTGTTGAAGATCTGTTATTCGTATATAAATGAGTGTAAAATTTATTTTATAAACTGATTTTATAAAATCGAGTTAAATTTAAATTTCACCTTTATCATAAGATTTTGTTAGCTTTATCATATAAATATAATAATAATAATAAGATTTGGTTAGATTTATCATATAAATATAATAATAATAATTATTATTATTATTAATATTGTATGAGAGTGTTAATTTGGTTAATATAATATTTGGTTCAAGGAATATAATTTGTATTCTCTTAATTTATTAACTTAAAATGTTTTTTTATTCTACATAGTCCTCCAATATTAATTAGCATGGGACTGAATCACCAATTTAATTTAATAAACTATAGGTAAATCGATCCTCAAAACTAATAAGCAATTATACAACAATTAATATTTTTTAAATAAACAACAATGAAATAATTATGAAATTGTAAGTTATTAATCAATTTAGTGTTACGAAAACAAATATAGGCAAAGCATTAGTGGAATACAAAATCATTTTTTTTATCCTTATTTTTTTGTCATTTTTTGCATTGATCTTGTAACTTGCACATCGAGAAAATGCTACCACATTAGGATGAAACCTGATTAATGCCATAAACTGACAAATAAAGAAAACTAGTACGAAATTATTTGACAAAAGAACAGAAACATTTTTTGGACAGAGGAAAAACACATAGGAAAAGGGAAAGATGGAAAAATATTCTATGAAAGTTTTGAGTATTATGTGAGACCGATTTATGTGTTCTTTAATTATTGTCATTTAGGTATTTAACAAATGTTAGAAGACATAATCTAGTATTAAAGTGGGTAAAATAATTGATGATTTTTAATTTCAAACTAATTTGGACGATATTTATAATTTCATAACTAAATTTATTGATAATCTATAATTTAATGATTATTTAATTAATTTCAAATATTAGTTTAACACTGCTACAATTTCGACCAGATTACTCGATGATTTATTTGACATTAATTTCAGAAATTTGAACATTAATCAAATAAATTAAGAAAATTAAAATTTTGTTTGATTGTGTATGTAGTTAAGGGTCTTTTTGAATTAGCCAATACCATTATCATTTCTTTGTAATAACCTAGGTAGCACATAACCTAGGTAGCACAGGCACTACTGATACATACATGAAATGATACATACATAAAAATACATATAATTTTTAAAATGTAGGATAAAAGACACGAATCTATATATTATATAATTATAAATTATGTAAATTGACAATAAAGATTTATATGCACAAGTATGTTTCCATTATTTTGTAGAAAAAAATATTTTTTATGATTGGTTTAAAAGGATTTGTTTTTTATTTTTATAATCATAATAAAAATTTATATAATAAGTTTGAGTTTTTAGAAAATTAATATATTTCTCTTTTTTAAAACTGTGTTAGAACTATGTTAGAATGGTCAGAAATTCAACAAATATTTTTTGAATTATTCACTGTCCTATGAATGTTGTACAAGTATCGGTGTCCAATACCTGTGTCTAACACGGACACACCATTTAAGAAGAGTCTCTGAGCCAAAACATACTACAATTTTAAATTGGATTCTTTAATTTTGATATATTAAAAAAAAACTGAAGAGAAAATGTGATTCTTCAACCCAACTGTGTGGTGTATAATTGTTGAAAACATTTCACGTTTGATAATTAATTTGTTATCATTTTACACTTTAATTTTTGTATGTTGAATCAGTATATTATATTGCACTAAATAAATGATGTTAATATCTTAAACAAAATCTCTAGTTGGTAGTTGGGCGTTGTCCCTTGCCACAGGCATTTCCATGGTGGTTTTGGGTTTAATGAATGTCTCGTTCATGTATCCTGAAAGTCAAAGTCGCCCACCTTTTCATTTCAGAGCTTCTTTATTTGTTTTTTCTTTCACCATTTTTTTAATGCATTTGGTTCAAATACACTGTTGTGAAAACATGGCCTTCTCACATCATCAACCCCCACATGTTATGCTGCGTTTCTTGTTGTGGCGACCTGGTCTCCCAGACAAGACAATACCCACGAACCGTCGCACACTGTGACGCCCTTTCACTTTCACCTTCTTGGTACTTAACATGTCGCACACCTATCTTTTCCTCTTTTGCTTTTTTACTTTATTTATGTAGTTGTTTCAAAGTTTGAGTCTTTTTGTATTTTGGCTTCAGTTTTGCTTCTCTTGTCTCAGGTAGTCTCCTTTAGTTTCAAAGGGTTGTTTCTGAACTGGCTTTTGCTTTAGTTTAATAGCTGCTGGGGTTTTGAGCTTGTATGCATGTTTCTTACTTGGAATGGGATGATTGTGGTATTGATGTATCAGTCTATGCTAGTCCATTATCAGTATGATTTCAGCTGAATATGTCTGCAAACATATGTATTGATTGCCTTTTTATGTGAAGCATAGTTGTATGAATCTCTTAGGGGCTAATTGACATGAATCCTTTTTTTTAATGCAACATATCAATGAAATCCTCTCTCAATTTTTCATAACATGGTTTGTTGTTATCAGGGAGAGAAAAGTACACTGCTTAGTTCATGAGAGATATAGTGTTTTTGCATTCTTGGGATGTATCTTTCAAAGAGTTTCAAGCATGAAGTTGTTGTCATCCTGTGGTTTTGCTGCTATTTGCTACATGCTGCTGGGCAGAATAACATCACTAATAGTGTTGAAGGTATGTTTTTCTTGTTTTCTTTTTGGCATTCCTTGATTGCTTTGCTTCTATTAGGCATGCACTGATGTTTTTGGCTAGTTGGTTCATGGCATGATATAAGAGTTTCTATAATGAAATTATTTAGTTTAGAGTCTTATTCTTGTCCACTCTATTTCTCTATATAATTATAAAGTGGAATTTAAGCACAGGGTCCTTTAAGTGATCTCAAAGGACCCTTCCATGAGGTGGCGTGCTAGGGATGTACTATTAAAAGCCATTTATGTGTCTTTCACCTGCCAACTTAAGCTTTTGAGATACTTGGTTCGTGATATCTTCTCTTTGATATACATGTGTTTGTGGAAGCGGTAGCTCTTATCTTGCGGAGTGATTTCTGTAATATGTCATGGCATATTCTATTGTTCCTATGTATAACTATCATCTAGTGAAATTGCTATAAAATCTGAAAATATGACTTGCACGTGTGTCCCTTACGACAATAATACCCACACTTTTTTTTTTTATATTGAGAAATGAGAACAGAGAACCCATTATTTCAATAAAAGAAATGAAAATGGGTACTAGCTGTGAAGTGTTGCTTATAATGTGTACTGTATTTGTTGGTTCTATTGATGATATTATGTTCGCATTTGAATTAATGTGCAGTTGAAGCATTGAAAGCCATAAAGAGTAGTTTGATTGATCCTAATGGAAATTTGAGCAATTGGAATCATGGGGACCCATGTACATCAAGGTGGAAAGGAGTTTTGTGCTTCAGTGAAACACAAGAGGATGGCTTTCTGCATGTTGAAGAATTGTATGAATTGTATCTTCTACTCATAATTTCGTTTTCATAATTGATATTAACATTTTCAGGCTTCCATTTCCTTTGTTGATCTTTTATGAGAAAAATGCTTGTGGCACTCTCTCTTCTCTCCATTATTGACTAAAATTGATTGGAAATCACAAATTTTAGTGAGTCATCTTATTTAACGAGTCACACTCTTGATTTAGATGTGGATCCACCAAAATTTGTGATTTTCATTAAATTTCAGTTTAGGAGAGTGAAGAGTGTTGCTAGCCTTCCTCCTTTTGTTATTCACTCCAACTCTCCTTCGTAGGTTGCAAATAGATTCAGTCATTATTGTGGTTCAAACACCTTTCTACTTATAGTTTATACAATGTACACTAGAAATTAGTATAATCACTTTAACAGGATGAGAGCTGTGGGCCACAACAAGTGATCACTTCTTTATGGTGATCTTTTCAGCATATTTGTTGAGTTTACATGTCTTGATCAATTATCAATTTCCTTTTATTTCTACATCAATAATTCAATACATATAATGCATATCTATGAATCTGTGATAGAATTGAGAGTTTTCTTTTCATTTCTACTCTATTAAGTTTGTTTTTTCTTGTCTGTAGGCAATTGCTGAGTTTGCAACTGTCTGGAACCTTGGCACCAGATCTTGGCAAATTAACGTACATGAAAAGATTGTAAGACAATACTAGATCTGATGTTTGAAACGACATATATTCTGAACAATTTTCAGTTTAGCATTTGCTAGTGCCATTTTCGCTTGTGTAGTGAATTTCACTCTTTTGAGTTTTTCACCCATTTGCTGCTTTTAATTACGTACTTCCTCTGATACATGTTTTTCTTTGTATTCTAAAGGAACTTTATGTGGAACAACATAAGTGGCAGTATTCCGAAGGAAGTTGGCAATATCAAATCTTTGGAACTTTTGTAAGTTGAGCCCTTAGGCATGTATGTTAGTCATCAAATTGATTGAACAGTTCAGTTGTTTTATTATATTTAGACATATTAATGCATAAACATCCTTGTCATTGCTTGAATTCAGAGTTGATATAAATAAATTGAATTTAAATTTGGTTCCTTAAGGGGTAAAAGATAAATTTTAATGGTTGTATGAATAAAGGAGTAGTAATTTAACAAGAGTTGCATACTTTCTGCTTTGTTTTTCATTAAATGTGTTTTTTTGCAGGCTCCTGAATGGAAATAATTTAACAGGTCCACTACCAGAGGAGATTGGCTATCTTCCAAACCTGGATAGAATACAAATCGATCAGAACCATATATCAGGACCTATACCTACGTCATTTGCAAATCTGAACAAGACAAAGCATTTGTAAGTTTTTGACAACGAAAATGTAGTTTAAGAATGACCACTCTTCCTATTTTTACATTAACTCTTTTATTTCTCAACATTTGTTATCATGACCTGAAAATAGAAAGAAAATAATGTTTAATCCCCTTCCCCCCAATGGAGCAGTCACATGAACAACAACTCACTCAGCGGGCAAATCCCACCAGAGCTTTCCCGATTACCAAAACTTGTTCACCTGTAAGTTGGTAATTTGATATCATTGACATCTGCAGCTACTAACATTTTTCTCGTGTTTTTTTAATTCTTAAAGATCATGCCTGTATCTTGCTCAAAAGATGTATCTCTGTTTCTGCAGTCTTCTCGACAATAACAACTTATCTGGATATCTCCCCCCTGAGCTGTACAAGTTGCCAAATTTACTTATCATGTAGGTTTCTTATTGTTTAAGTAATACCTATGTAATCATGTATAACTTTATTTCTTCTTTATTTTTGGATGGGAAAGCACACAGAACTAGTTCCAAGAGACATCTTATTAGATTTCGGAGAAAAAACAGAATGTGTATTGTATTGATTTTAGTCAAAATGTGTATTCCATTTGATGTTTTAGTTTTTGATCAGTCTTCGGTTGTAAGTGAAATGGCTTGGCAAGTAGTGGAAAACATGGCGGGCTACCATCAATCATAGATTTTGATACAAGAATATTTGAAATTTGCTGTAGAACTTTCAATCCTTTTCTGATGTTTCTACTTTTCAATTGTTGACTGTTTTAATAAATATTCCTTGTTGTTTAATTAGATTTTAAAGTGTTTCTTTATCTTGTTTTTGCAGTCAACTTGATAACAATAATTTTGGAGGAAATAGTATTCCTGATACGTATGCCAACATGTCAAAGTTGTTGAAGATGTAAGTGAATTCTGTAGTTCCTTGTTCTTTAGTGGGTTTTGCAAGTTCAGGTGCCCGAGTCTTTATTTTAAATTTTACTGGTGAAGTACCAATTTGAGATACTATAACCTTTATGATTGATTTCTTATAGTAGGAGTGACAATCATACAATGGTAGAAGTGTTGGACATGATATGTAAACACAGGGCAAAACATGCGTAAAAAAGAAATGCTTGTGGAAATCATATGTAGACATTTGAATCTTTGGTAGAGCACCATTTATTGTTATGCACATAGAGTATTATGACTCAATAAGTTTGACACAAACTACCGATCTTTCCCTAAAAATGAGTATCATATATTTACTTGCAATGATGCTCTATTACAAATGCTTATGTCTGATGTCCTCACTGTTTCAGAAAGTTTCTTTTTGTTCCATTCTCTTTTGTCTCTATTTGGAAGGAATTTTGTAGTTTACAAAAGAAAAAGCTTTAGCTATCAGTTGTAGAATGATATAAAATCCATACTTACCCATTCAATCTTCGTTATTTGGATTGGTTTAGATACTTTGGTTTCTGTCTCTTTTTCAAAAAAATTGAAGAGACTATTTCCAGTCAGCAACCAAATGAAATTTTGCATTAGATATGTGGTAAGTGTAGAGCTGCAAACCAATGCATGAATTTCTATGATGCCTATTTTTTCCTTTATGGAAAACACTTATTAGATAAAAAGTCAAATACATAATAAAATTCCTTTTTATTACCGAAGGATAATAGAATTCCTAGAAGTTTAATGAAAACTACCAAGTTTAGTATGTCTATTGTTCGGTTTTTGAAACCAAAAGCAAACCTAACTGAATAAATCAGTTTTTCAGTTAAGGGATTGTTCGATATTTGGTTCTTTAGATTGGGTTTAGGGTTTGGAGTGATTTGAATTGGTTTTTGAACACTATTGGAGGAGAACACCCAATCACTATATATTTCTTCTATCCTCTGCTAAATAAATTTCTCGCCAAAGAAGAAAATTTAATTTAATTTGGTCAAGATGAAGGGTTTGATATCAAGATTAACTGTCTAAATGTTGTTAATGGTTTCTTGGTATTATCAGGAGCCTTAGGAATTGCAGCTTGCGAGGACCAGTTCCTGACTTAAGCAGGATACCTCGCCTTCTTTATCTGTAAGTTCAGTTATCTGTAATAAGAGAAGTATCTTTTTCTGAAAACAATGAAGATTCTAATATACATGAAAATTTCTAATGCAGTTTGTAACCATGTTTACTCTATTATTTGTGTAAATTCCAGCGACCTCAGTTTCAACCAGTTGAATGAATCGATTCCTCCCAATAAGCTTTCTGAAAATATTACAACCATGTGAGAATCTCTATCATTTTGTCTGTTGTTCGATTTTACGTTTAATTATTTGGATTCATTGTCATTTTGCCAATATTTTCCTCATATGTTTATTGGTAATATGATAATATTGTTTTTTGACCTCTTGTGATACGTGCAGTGATTTATCAAACAACCACCTTACTGGAAATATTCCATCCTACTTTGATGATCTTCCACGTCTTCAGAAGCTGTAAGTTGTTTTCTGTTTTGTCCCCTTTTCTTCTACATCAAGCTATATTACATTGTACATAATATAAGCCAAACAAGAGTTACTACTATCTCCCACCTTATGTCCGTTACAGATCATGTATTGAATTACTAATGAGATGTTTTATATCCAAGTATTGAACTTTTATATTTCTTATTTAATCAATCATGTTACAAACAATGTTTTTTTTTTTCTAATATCATTCTATTGGGCAGGTCACTTGCAAACAATTCATTGAATGGCAATGTTTCTTCCTCCATTTGGCTGAATAAGAATTCAAATGGATCAGAAAACTTTCTTTTGTAAGATATTAAGTGATAAATAAATTCCCCAATTTTCAAATTTTGGAAATTTTACCATGTTAATATCATCTGTTTATCTGTATTTCCCTCTGCATTATGCTACTCAGGATATTCTGGTTTGCTGAGCATTGGTTTCTGATCATGCAGGGAGTTGCAAAATAATAGCCTTACAGGCATATCAGGAAGTACTGATCTTCCTCCAAATGTCACAGTTGTGTACGGTTCTAAACTTATTAGCTATTATTGTCAGTTTGTTCTTAAATCATTGTAGTGTGAACTGGAGATTTTCATTGTTATGCATGCTCTAAAGATTACAGTCACTATACCAAAGGTCAAGAATATAACATTGGATTTACCATCATCCCTTATTTTTTAAATAGTTTCACACGTCATTATTTTGAAAAAAATTTAATTTCAGGCTTGATAGGAATCCCCTTTGCTCAAACACAACCCTTGTTAAGTTCTGTGGGTCTGAAGGTGCTACTGTAACAAATGGTTCATTCACTACAAACTCCAGTTTCTGTCCTCCTCAAGGATGCCCTCCTCCTTATGAGTACTCTGTTAACTGTTTCTGTGCGCTTCCATTGCTTGTTGCTTATCGGCTGAAAAGTCCTGGATTTTCAGACTTTACTCCATATTTGAATGAATTTGAGACCTACATGACCACTGGTCTTCAATTATCTACTGATCAGCTAGAATATGATTTTTATTGGCAAGTAGGGCCTCGATTGAGAATGGACTTGAAGTTTTTCCCTCTATATGTTAATAGCACTAGCAATCATACTTTCAATAGCAGTGAGCTCCTACGGATCACAAGCATGTTCACAGGATGGCTAATTGCAGACAGTGATCTGTTTGGCCCTTATGAACTGATCGGCTTCAATCTTTTGGGTCCTTACAAGGATGGTAAGTCTTGGAAACTTCTTAGGATCTGCTATAGTGCTTTCATGGAATAAGGATTAATGCATACTTTTAACAATAAAATTGTGATATGAGAGAAAAATAATGTCAACAGAAGAATCTCTATCTCTTGTTCTGATTCAATGGAATACAAGATTAGATATGAGAGAATAAAGAAAGACAGTGCAGATGCACTGAACCCCTTTAAGTTATTATTATTATTCAATTTACTCCATTACTCTATTAACTAAATGTGCATTTTTGATATATTAAGTTATTTAATTATTCAAATATTAAATAATATAGTCTGTTTTTATTAAAAGTTATTCTAAATATGTAACAAAAAGTGTTTTGAAATTACAAAATTTAGCAAAAAAAAAAAAAATGCAAAAATTGTGACTCAATCTAATACAACCCTATTAAGGGTGAGTTAAGTTGGATGGAGTCTAATAAAAAAATGTCTTGCCCAAACTCAACCCAACCCGACCTACGTACACCCTTAGTCTTTGAGAGTTGGACTGAGCCCATCAACATGCCCTTACAATTCCTTCCCTTTAACAAACATTTTGAATTGAAACTCACAACTAAAATAATACTTCCCATTGAATTGACCAATAAAATGTGCTCTAGACACGATTAATTTAGAGGAACAAATTCCCACCAAACAAGATTTCATGAATCTGAACTCTAAACAAGAACCCAAGAAAAATTTGGGTTGAAAAGTGCAAAACTGAAAGTTCTTAGAGGACAACAAGAAATTTAGGTTTTAGAGTTACAACTCTTGTATCATATCAAATCTGTCTGACTGAATAATACATGACTAATTTATAGCTATTCAAATCTGTCGATTAATGAAAGAAAACAGCAAATAAAATTGTAGGGAAATTATAGAGGAATCGATGAGGAAGAAATAAATCAGGAATTTAACTAATTCTTCAACACCACCAACTCCATACATTCTTGTCCTTTAAATAGTTGCCTTTCCTGCTTCCCCTTTTATTCCTAGTGAATCTCCGTTGTCTTACAACCAAACCCTAATATCCATTAATAGCATACAAGCCATATATGAAGATGAAGAAGATAAAGTGCCACTTTTTGACCAAAACCCTAATGCATCATTTTGCTAACTCCAGACAGCTTCCACATGGCCTTTCTTTTGACTATTAGGAGTCTAAAGGAGAGGATCTCATTTCACACGTTATGTCCACTTTTCCAATTTTGTTTTGACAAACATGTGCCATACTTCCAAATATTGATATCATATTTGATAACTGTCACAAGACTGTCTTCTTACTGCTCATTATTGTTGCAGAAATTGGAAAGCGTTCAAACTCAGGGATAAGCACAGGTGCACTGGTTGGCATAATTGTAGGGGCAATTGCTTGTGCAGTGACATTATCTGCAATTGTTACCCTTCTTATATTGAGAATCAAATTGAGAGGTTATCATACTGTTTCCAAGCGACGTCATGGTGAGTTCTGTAACATGAATTGGCAACTGTATTGCTATTTCTCTCTTTAACCTGTCTTAAGTGTTTTACCTCTTCACAATGAGAAGTCTTGATGTTATTATTTTTTCCTGAACCATATTTGAAATCTAGTTTCTTTTAATGTCATCTAAACAGTCTTTCTGGTTTCATATTTACCTTTGGGAAGGCTTCTGTCGACATGTCATAATAAATTCATTTCTTGAAATAGTTCTAAGATCTCTGTTAAGCCTCATATTAAAGCCTATTGCATTCATTGATAAATGTCCTTGGATATTTTTCGTAGTTTTTGTTAAAAGAAATTTGATTACATACAAAATAGAGAAAATAGAATTAGTAGGAAGGGAGGAGGATAGGATATCATTAACTGAATCCTATATACAACAAAAAACATGAAAAAATTGAACGCAGCAAATGGCTTTATGAACAACTATGATAGAACACCAAAGATAGCTCTAGCCAATAACCAGTATACAGGAAAAGAGACACCTTTTTTTGGGGTTAAGGAGTGCGTGGACAAGATACAAGACATATTAATAAAAAAATAAGGCTTCTGCCATTGAATTATCTATGGTTGTAAGACTTTTTACGTTGTCTCTAATCAAGGTTTAAAAATCATCATGCTAGGAATCTCATTGATGTAGCTTGTTAATATTGTAATAATAAAGATGCTTGTGTGTTTGAGCAGCTCATTTGGAAAATTTCTGATAAATATAGGAAGTTGCAGGTTGCTCAGACCAATTTTTATCCCTTTTTACCAAGTTGTAAACATCAGGCTTGCTTGTAAATTGGATACTTATGACTAAGGAGGTGCTAATGCTGCAACATTGGCTATACTTGTTTTTATTGTTTTTCAAAATGTATAAACAATTTAATTGCAGTTCAGATATTCATCTATAAGCTCTAAAGATGTAGTTTACACTAGTTGTAAAATTACTATTGTTTTAAGTTTTTCCTATCCGAACTTCAACATTTTTGGTGGAATTATATCCATTTTTCTTCCTGTTTGAACTTGGTATATATGGAATTACAAAAATTATGTGGTACTATGCATGTACTACAAACCATATCTGATTGGTTATAATGAATGGCTTTACTAATAAAGTCTTCTCTATTCACATAGACTTACGTTTATTTGCAGCATCTAGGATCTCTATAAAAATTGATGGTGTAAGGGCCTTTACTTATGGCGAATTGTCGTCCGCCACAAACAATTTCAGCATTTCTGCTCAAGTTGGACAAGGGGGCTATGGGAAGGTTTATAAAGGGACTCTTTCTGATGGCACAGTTGTGGCCATAAAACGTGCACAAGAGGGATCTCTGCAAGGTGAGAAGGAGTTCCTTACAGAAATATCATTACTATCAAGGTTACATCATCGCAACCTTGTTTCTCTAATTGGATACTGTGATGAAGAAGGTGAACAGGTAATTTTTTTTATCCAAATTCATAAAATTTAACACTCACTATTTTATTTTAGTTATCTTAATGATTATCTTGATTCTTGATGTCCTTTGTGGAAGTTTTAATATCCAATAATCCCATAGATTTTCTACCCCTTTTTAACTCCCAAGAGGACGTTATTTGTACAAAAATTAATAAACAAGCACTTAACGGCTTGGGTAGAACCACTTTAAACAAAAAGAAGGAAGTTATATGTAGCCTGTAGGCCGTACCACACATCCAGCTGTTATTGAAATTTGGATTTTGTAGAGTCAATTGTGAAGCAAGGGTTTATTTGATATTCACATATGACTTAAACTTTCTTTAGCTTCTAACCTAGTGTAGGGAGGATGCGTCATCCTAGTCCTTGTTCTTTTTCTTCTCGTCCTTTCAGGAAATTTAGTTTTATAAACTCCCTTTCATTGTTCTTTCTTTCTCTGACTGTATTGAATTCCTTCTATTTGGCTTGTTGCTTCATGCTTGCAGATGCTGGTTTATGAATTTATGTCTAATGGCACATTGAGGGATCACCTTTCTGGTATACATTATGTTCTTATTTTCTAATATTCTGAAATTATTAAGACTTTGGTTTCATTGCGTTGTTCTGATGAATGAGTAGCCATATATGCTGTGAACATTTTCCTTGCTTCTAAGCCCAACAACGTAGATATTTTTTTACATAGTTGTGTGCCTAATTGCCTTTCGACGTTCTCTCTTAAGAGTATGCTTATGGTTTACAGTTACAGCGAAAGAACCCCTGACTTTTGCCATGAGATTGAAGATCGCACTAGGGGCAGCTAAAGGTCTCATGTATCTGCACACAGAAGCTGATCCTCCAATATTTCACCGAGATGTAAAGGCCAGCAACATATTGTTGGACCCTAAGTTTTCGGCGAAAGTGGCTGATTTTGGACTTTCACGTCTTGCCCCAGTTCCAGATATGGAAGGAGTTGTGCCTGGTCATGTATCTACGGTGGTAAAGGGGACCCCGGTAAGGCTTTCATGATTAGTTTTGATTTTGGTAAATGGGGCACATGTATAATAGAAACAAGATAAAAAATCATATTGTTGCACTACCAATCTAGCTTAGGCACTAGTATAATCCTACTAATGTGAGCTGTAATGGATAAACAAGTATAGGAATAGCGGATCAATGATATCATAGCAGCTATCTCTGTACAGCATTATTAACAAGCCGAATTAATACCATGGAATGAAGGCTACTAACATCGAGTAGTAGTATATATATAGAAATAAACAAAAGGAAATAACATCTAGAAAAGTTTAGAGAAAGAGATACAGAATCATTCCCTTCCCCCATTCTTTCTCCTTAATTGAATTCTTAATATTGTCTAGCTTCACACATAGTCCTTGAGCCTCCAGTTGGTTATTTTGGACTTTGTGCTTTGCCCCTTTTACTGACTGTAAGGATTTGCTGCCACATGCATCCTTGCCATTGTCTCTTCTGCCACTCCTCTGTGTGCACTTGTTACCCAAGTCAGCTCTGTAATTATGCCACTAACATAAAATGCACTTAACTTCAATATTCCAAAACTTGTTACCTATAAACTGTCTCAAAATCTCTGTCCAGGATACGGGTTTTAAGAAAATTATAGAGGCTAACCTAGTTATGGCCAATGTCAGGAGTGTTTCTTTTGAGAAAAAACAGGTATTAAAACTTCAAAGGTATCAGAGGTTACCAAGTCGTACATTGATTGAAGATTAAATAATGGTATATAACTTATAAGGATGACCAATTTAGCAAGATGGGTTAACATTTTAGGTTATATCATGCTTTATTCATGCAGTTGTCTCGGTCCATTTAAGCTTCAGTAAAGAAATAGTATCTCAACATGGTTTTTGGAAGGTTGATTTTTATTTATTTAGTGAGTTTTAATCTAGTTTTCTCACTGTTTTGAATATGCAGGGTTACCTTGATCCAGAGTACTTCTTAACTCACAAGTTGACTGACAAGAGTGATGTTTATAGTCTTGGTGTTGTACTTCTGGAACTTTTGACTGGGATGCATCCTATCTCACACGGAAAAAATATTGTTAGAGAGGTATTTGCTTACTGTAGGACCTGTGTTTTTTTTGGGTAGACAGCATAAGTATTCCACAACATCATAGATTGAACCAAATTAAACAATTTTCAAGTAATGTCTGTCTATCCTTTGGTTTTTGTCATGTAAATATTCCTTCAACCATTTCCTATGCCTTAAGATATCAAATAATAGTGTTTGACAATTTACTGTTCTAAATCTTTTTTAAATTAATCTGAGTACCTGGTGAGATTAGTCTCTAGCTTTGGGCTTGGGGATACCCCAAGTTCACCTTGACACTCACTTTCCTGAATCCTTTTCAGGTTAATATTGCGTACCAAAGAGGTGTAATATTTTCAATTATTGATGGACGCATGGGGTCTTATCCATCTGAGCAAGTGGAGAAATTTTTGACATTGGCCTTGAAGTGTTGCGAAGATGAGCCAGAGGCTCGGCCTAGAATGACAGAAGTGGTTAGAGAGCTTGAAAACATATGGTATACAATGCCAGAATCAGACACAAAGAGAGCTGAATTTATATCCAGTGATTCTGGCAAAACAGACAGTCACAGTATACCATCTTCATCCTCTGCTTCTGCTATGAAGACTCCTTTTGTATCAGGAGATGTGTCAGGTAGTGACCTTGTAAGTGGAGTAATACCAAGCATCAACCCAAGATAGAATTATACAACTTCACCAATCATGCTCATTCAAATGAGCCTGTGCATTAAATAATGTGAACTACTTTTCATTTTCACCCTTTAAATTTTCTTCTTTGTATAATATGATACACTGATAGAGCTCTAGCTGGTAAATAACATCGATTTTGTACACCATCATATGCTCACTGGTTGTTTATATGTAGTGTTTGGTTAATATTCTCAAACTAATCGTTTAATTAAGATTATTTTTTTATCAAAGTCAACCAAGAGAATCATAGTCAATATTATTATTAAGAGTGACATTGATAATTATTGAAAAAAATTTGACTATAAGTTTTTTTATCAAGTCAAGTAGGAGAATATTTTGATTGGCAAAAAATAACTCCAGACATCAAAGTTGAAAAAATTACCTTAATAATCAGTATTAGTTAAAATAATTTAGGTAAGCATTAATAACAAAATATTGTAGGTAAATGTTAATAGAGTAAACCTTTGGTAACTTCTATTGAATTTTTTTTATACTTTAGGCGAAAAATAATCTTAAAAAAAATCCATCGATTTTTTTGTGTGAATTGTTAAATGTTATTTAATATATAAATAAATATTTGTATTTGGTGGAAATTTACTCAAAATTAAAATTCAATAAATTTAAATAGTTTTATTCAAATAAAGAATTTAAATTTATTTCAAAAATATAAATAATTTTAATTTAAAGCAATTTGAATTGAAAATATTTTAATTTGAATAAAATTGTAAAATTATCGATATAAACACCTGCTAAATCTTTTATAGACTAAAAAACGTAAACCTGATATTTTTCTGCTTAAAAATGTTTGGAGAAACTTCTCATTAGCATTTTTAAGATAGAAAAAAGTAAATAAAATAAACCAAATCTTTTATAAGGTAAATATATCTTGTGCAGGAGTTAAAACGAATAATTTAAGTTATATAAAAAAATTAACAAATTAATTTTTATACAAACTAATTTTAATTTTAAAAAATATTTATTTTCTACATTAAAAAAATACTAACAGAAAAACTAAAATTTTAGATTTATGAATAAATTATTATCTATTTACCTGGCAGAACTACTCGAGCCCAAGCTACAAGGATACCATTTGATTAATAAGCTTTAGGTAATTGCTTCCTGCACACCGAATGATTTTGAACTTACAATCAATGAATTTCTAAAATTCCAAAATTATTCTTTATTATGAAATTAAAAATCTAAAATTGAAAAATACATCCTAATTTTTTTTTTCAGAATATAATTTTGACGTTTCGAAAATGAAATATACTTTAAAAACCAAAATCTCATTCTAAAAAGATAAATTTGAAATACAAATAATAGATTTCAGAAAGAAGGTTTAAAAAAAAAATCTATAAACATATTCTTAGTCTGGAAAATATATTCCAGAATACAGTTGAAAATCAACCTTATTCATACCTATATTATTATTAAGTAATAAAACATATATGAAAGAAACGTGTGAAACGTTTCCATCAAGGGAGAATTAAAATGGACCTTTTTATTCTTTTTAAATTGTTACGAAATCATTTTAAGTCGGTGGAAGTTAAAAGGCTTACCTAAATCAAATTTATTTTTTTAATGTGGTATTATTGGGCCTCAAAAGACGGGTTCAAAAACTAACCCCTTCGCGAACATTCTGGGCCCACGCCAGAAAACATGACGCACGCTCATACGCACACCAACACAAACCGCGTGCGCCTCCGAAGAGTATAAAAGGAGCACCACCTTCTCCCTCTTCTTCTTCAACTCTTCTACTATTTCATCAACACCAACACAATGGGAAGAAGTAAGCTACACCAATCTCTCTTTTCTTTTTTTCTTTCAGTTCCTTCTCAGTTTGTGATTCTGAATGTTATATCTGCTTCATATGTGTATTAGGCCAAACATATTATCATTGAATAATGTAGAAATGTAGAATTAGTTAGTTAGGCCAAATTTAGATTAATTTTTTGATGATTTAATTCCTTTGTGATAGCGTTGTAAAACTATGTTTTGTTTGAGTAAGGCTTCTTACATTTAGTCTTTAGATAGAAACTAACAACAGGAAGAACAACCTTTTGAAGTATAACATCAAGCGATTAGTTAAACTAGTTTTCCATCAATTCTACTTTAACTTTAGGGTGTAGGTATGAACTTAATAAGTTTATTAGAACTTGCACAAAGTTTGTTAATAGAAATTATTATTCAGACGATATGATATGATCGAATCAATAGTTAATGATTGAAAGAGAATGTGGAGTTGTGTTACCAATTTCTGTTAACGGTGAGTGTGTGGTGTGGTTCAGGACCGGCACGTTGTTACCGTCAGATAAAGAACAAGCCGTATCCGAAGTCGCGGTTCTGCCGCGGCGTTCCGGATCCGAAGATCCGAATCTACGACGTAGGGATGAAGAAGAAAGGCGTGGACGAGTTTCCTTTCTGCGTGCACCTCGTCTCCTGGGAGAAGGAGAACGTCTCCAGCGAGGCCTTGGAGGCGGCGCGCATAGCCTGCAACAAGTACATGGCGAAGTTCGCGGGGAAGGACGCGTTCCACCTGCGCGTGAGGGTGCACCCCTTCCACGTGCTTCGTATCAACAAGATGCTATCGTGCGCCGGGGCGGACAGGCTCC
Organism: Phaseolus vulgaris; assembly: GCF_051622355.1. Taxonomy (NCBI): domain Eukaryota; kingdom Viridiplantae; phylum Streptophyta; class Magnoliopsida; order Fabales; family Fabaceae; genus Phaseolus; species Phaseolus vulgaris. The sequence continues at coordinate 25,782,060 of NC_143503.1, forward strand.
AGACCGGGATGAGGGGGGCGTTCGGGAAGCCACAGGGGACGTGCGCGAGAGTGAGTATTGGACAGGTGCTGCTCTCCGTTCGGTGTAAGGATGGGAATGGTCAGCACGCTCAGGAGGCTCTTCGCCGCGCCAAGTTCAAGTTCCCTGGCCGTCAGAAGATCATTGTCAGCAGAAAGTGGTTAGTTAGTTTGCTTTCATACATTCATACATACTCACACATTCGCTGGATTGATCGAAATTGATAAACATCCCTACTAATTCGTTGAGAAAATTGGTATATTAAGAATATAGTGTGCTGGTTACAATAATTTGAAAATTTGAACAGTTGCGGCGAAAAAACGTGGTGGCAGACTAATTCTTAGAACTCGTATTTGCAAAATCGATTAATACTGCTTCTACAATGTCTTAAAACTTGAAAGGGCCTACATGATTTTTAATTCATTGAAGGATAATTTTCTTTTTATTGGATGACACGTAGCGATTTACATTCTTAGCATTTTATCTCTTTAAATTTATTTATTTAAAATAGTTTGTTATTATTTATTGATGATTAAGATTATATGTCTAAATATATTCGACATTATTTAATGATGACGATGGGAATAACCTTTGAAAAAAAACTAATATTTTCTTTAAAAATAGTAAAATCAATTTTTATATATTTTGAAAGATTAAAGAGATCAAGAATTGTTAAACAGCTTGAATTGAACTTTTTTTTTCCGCTTAAATATGGTTAATTTAGTGGTATGTCCGTTTATTTAGTAGTTTTTGTTTCAATTTTCAGGGGATTTACAAAGCTAGGTCGAAGTGAGTATTTGAAGTTGAAGTCTGAAAACAGAATTGTGCCGGATGGGGTCAATGCCAAGGTTTGTCCTTAGACTATGACTATGTGGTTTTGATAAGAAATTTCTGCAATGTGATTCATATGCTTGAATAAATCCATTGCTTATAAGGGAACTTGGATATTTTTATTTGGCTTTCTTCAGGATCACTGGATTGACTCTTTGTTTTTGTCCTTTTCAGGTTCTTGGGTGTCACGGACCTTTGGCAAATCGTGTGCCCGGAAGAGCTTTCTTACCAGCTACTGCTTAGATCATTTAGCAGTAGGAAATTCATTGAATGTATGGTTTTTCTTTTCACCTGCTGAATGTAATTGTTCCCCGTTGAATACAGTCTGAACTGTAACTGTAGAATTATGTATCTATATGTCTTCCAAATCTCGTGGGAGCTTGAAAGACGCAAATTTGATGTATTGAAAATCTCATTATTCTGTCACTTAAAACAGAATAGAAATAAATAAATATGGTCTGTGTTGTGTATATTGTTACCCTTGGCGTTCTGAAATTAGCAAAAAATATGATATTATCCCCAGAAAAAAGGAACCTTCCGTGTTTTTTTAGCGTACTTCACCTTTTCCAGACAACAAGTCTTCTGAACTAAATAACAGTTTAATTAAAAGGAAAATTTTGCCAACATAATGGTTTGCCGCTTCACACATACAAACAGCTGGACCCTTATCTACTGATTAAAGTTTCGTTCTTCGTGAAGAAGTTATTTACCATAGACTCTACAACAGAGGTTGGCTCATTTTATAGATAGACCTGAGAAATGTGCTTAAGACTGATTGTTGGGCAGTTTGACGAGAACTGAGTGCTCTGGTTTATGATCACATTCGAAGTCTAAATGAACAAATGCCCGCTCAACTTCTGGGAGTTTCTCCAGCTTTATCTGTAGGCTCTCTCCAATGGCGTGTGCTTCTTTTAATGGTAAATCTTCTGGCAGTTCAATGTCAACCTGTTCCAAATCAAATCCAAATGAAGTGGCAAAATCTAATCATACTGAAATATGACTTCTTAATAAAGAGGAATAGAATAGGGCTTGTTAGAGCTAGTTAATAACTTCCCTAACATTATTTGTTCGTTTCTAATTAGAATGCTAAAATTAGCAAATAGGAGTAGTCACATACAATTTCATTTTTGGGAAGCAGGATTAGCCTTGTGGCTAGAGTTTTTATGAATCGATTTTGCATTAATGCAGCATACCTCCACAAAATACAGAACCCCAAATGTATATGCGCGAACAGTATCAATGCGCTTGACTCTAGGGTGCCTTAAAACGAGATATGTGAGCTTCTGCAAAACTTCGGGAGGTGCAGATTGTCCCACCAGTGAAACTACATAGAAAGTTATCCAGAATCAGAATTATTAGAGTTTTGATAGACACCAGGACTTGAGAAAAGTGGTGGAGGAAGCAGTGAGAGCGAGATGTAAAAAAATCTACTTTCTAGAATTGATGTCATTTTGTGCTTACAGGAGAACCTGATTTAATATCCCGTTTCCCAACAAGAACACGAGAAGTAGTAAATATAGCTAATTAGCTGTCGATGCTCGTTTTTTCTCTCATGGGCACATACACTTGTTAAAAATTTTCTGTTCAGAATACTGACAAGGATATACCTGCATTTTCCATGACAGTGCGTGACCAATTTGTAATAGTGTAAATTGCAAGCATAATAGCTCCAATCGGGTCGATCCACCAGTAATATTTATCACCAAGAACAGCTGCAACTAATCCAACCACGTTCGTTACAACATCAAAGTGATGATCCTGCAAGTTGGCATTTCTGAGATGGTTCAATTGTATTTTAACTTCATTCATAAAGAAACATCAGAAGAGAACCACCCATACATCTGCATAGGCACGGACAATCTTGTTTGCCGACCTTCTACAGTAAAGCCAGAGCATAAGCTTCACTGCTGTTGCAAATAACATAATAGAGTACAACCATATTAACTGTTCCGCGGACATATCTTCACTAGGATTGTTTTGTATTAGTTGTTGTACAGCTGTGATTAATACCTGAAAGCCTATAGCGAATTGAATTAATTCAATGCATCATGTACTCTTTTGCTTGTCAATGTACGAGTGCATTTCATTAATAACACAAGTTTGTGAAAACTGTAGAGTCCTACATATGTAAATTTCAAAAGCAGTAAGATTATAACTATGAAGTTAACATTTGAACGTATACTTCAACATATTGAAGTTCACTTTTCATCCATGACTTCAATAAAAAAAATTAATTTAAAGACTTCGATTCTAGTAAAAGCTGTATGTTGTCAATTCTGGGGTTTAAAAGCTTGGGGAAGATACGGATGTACCGCCTGCACCTTTCTTTCTCATACTGACCTTTTGATTTATGGTCCAATGAAACAAATATGCTTCTAAACCTGTCTGCCATCAAATTAGAAATTCTGCCAATAACCTGTCATCAGCTATAACCTAAAGCTGAATCCTTTTCTTGAATTTGGTAAATAAGAAAGCCTTTTAAGAATTTTGTTCAATATTCGTTTGGGAAACAATATTGTCTCTTTCAGTTCACCATAGACATTAGACCTTCAACCAGTTAGATTCTACAGACAAGAGCAAAAGTAAGGAAATTTGATTCCTTCGCATTGGTTTGCATTAAGCATGACCTGATGCACATCCAGATTGAAATCTAAATCAGAAGTCTTCTAGTTTAAAGTGAATTTAATTTAAATGAAACAGATATTGTAGCATGCAACTCCCAGGAGAAGGAAACACTTTTGAATAGAAATATAAGAGCATAATGGACAGTGTGAAAACAGGAATAGCTCAATTCAGTTTGACCCACCTAGTGTAGCCATGACTGCTGCAAAGATAATAATGCCAACTGGCTGAACTCTTAGCTTTCCAATTGGGTATTGATAGATATTTATGTTCCTCATTGCCAGGTGAGTGAACCAAAGTATGCCACCAGCCATGAGATCAAGCAGAGAATCCAAAGTAGATGCCGCAATAGCTATTGACCCACTCCTTACCGTGGCATAGCTCTGGACATAGATATGTATATATTGTTATTTTTCAGAAAAAATATCAGCAATTGCAGTAGAAAAAAAACACTTAAGGAGGGGATTATGATTAAACAAGTTTAAACAATCAATTAAGCTTCATCCACAAGTCGAAATAAACTTATATGTGATGTGTTAATACGTAAAAGTTCTTTCGTTCAGCTTCTTCTAAAATTGTCTTTAACTTATATATAATATAATTTTAAGCTTAATTTATTTTCTTTCTTAATTTTTTTTATCCTGTGAAGAGATTTATCCAAGAGGATCTAAACTATTTCAAAAAATCAATTCTCTTCAAAAACAACTCAAGCGAATCCTTTCATGACTTGGCCGCTTCTTCAGATTTAATACATGCATTCAAGACAAACGCACAAAAGGACATATGATCACCTTTAATATCAACAATGCTACATTTGCATAATTAGATATCTTCATTGCTCTTTCTTGTTGAGCTATTTCACCACTATCTTCCTCATCAATGCTATCAGATGACACCACAGAGTCCACTTCCTCAAACGATTTCAGAGTAGCTAATTGTCTTCCATAGTAATCTATTTCCCCTGTAAAATTCAACCAAGTTCAAAAAAAAAAAAGGAGTTAAACTATTTATTTATTTCATCCTATAGTCATCTAGATCAAGTTCTAAACCAATCATATAATTAAAATTCAGTGAGTTAGTTTAGCAAAAACAAAAGCGAGAAAAAAAAAACATTCGAGAACTTCAAAAGAAAAATCAAGATTTAAGAACATGCATCACATGATTCAACAATTCCTCTGGTAACATTTCACTTTACACATAACAAAAATTCAGGAGCTGCATAACACTAATATCAACTTAATCATACATTTTGTGAACAAATTCAATACAAAATTAAACTCCAAACATATCTATATACAAAATATTCATTCATGTTAGTTTATATATACATACATATCTCTCTTTATACACACACAGATAACTATGGAGAGACCTTTGCTTAAGGCGGTGGAGGAGAGGTTAATGTCTTCATAAGGAGACTCGGAATCGAGGCCAGAACGAATCTTGTCGGGAAGCGTGGAGAGGAAGGAGGCTCTGAGAGAGTTTACCGAGTTCCGACGAGTGAGTCTGGTGTGACTCCTGCCACCATTTTTGTTGTCAAAATCATGGTTGAGGAGAAGCGGAAGCGTTGGATCCGAAGCTGAAGTCGATTCCATGAGAAATGATGAATGGAATGAGGACAAAGGTCATGACACACACATAAGGTTCACAGAGATTCTGAAAATGAACCACAACGAACAAACATATCCTACCCATATCCATACTCAGATCATATATAGTTACAATTAAAACTATGGGTTAAAAAATTCAACTGAATTTGAATATACCGTTCAATACTTTAATGGTACCTCTTCTCAGTCACTGTGCATCATTCTAGAAAGTGACACGAGAAGAATATTTTTGTGGTATGTACCTTATGTGAACTCTTTTTGTTTTTCTGTGCATTTCTAAATTTAAAGTTGTAAAAAATTTCACCAAATTGGAACTGTAGTAGATCTGACACAATTGTCTATTAAAAGTTTAACCTATCAAAAGTGGAATTATTTTAAATAGAAGACCAATATAAGTAATATATTTTGATAAGAGGATATATGAAGAAAAAATAAATAAGAGGGCTTCCTAATTTTTTTTAAGTTATAATTAATTTTGTATAAAAAAATCTTGATTGAATTTATTCATAATGTTACTAGATAAAATTGTTTTATAATTCTGATCTTATTTAAAGTTAAAGGGTGAAGAAGTGAGGTGTGAATGTGAAGGAAGAAAAGTGTTGATGTGGTGTTGTTATGATTTTTGAGAGAAGAAATATGAAAAACATAAGGATTTTCCTGCCTTAATGTTTTCTAAAGAAATTATAAAATCAAAATTAAATATTGCACAAATTAAAGTTATCCTTTGAATAAATTAATATGAAAGAATTTCTCTGAATATTTTAAATTTAAATTTTAACTTTTAAAAAATATTTTAGTTTTTTTTATATATATATATATATATATAGACTATTAAAGGACCCACACCCATTGTTGGTGATACGTATCTGACAAGAATATCATGATCACCACATTCGGGTGCACATGGTTGTTTTAAAGAAAATTAATAATAATAATAATAATGTAATGAGGAAGACAATATCCAATTAAATTTAATTAATGATATAAATGTATTAAAATTTATATTCTAGATTTTGAATTAATATCCAAGAACTAATTAATTTAAAATTATTAGCATGATATCTTTAAATTTTATTTCATCATAGAATTAAATTATTTAAGTGATAATTATGTATGCTATGAATGTTTGTAATTAATATTTTTTCAACATTTTATAGTAGATTCAAAGTATAAGGAAAGTTAGCCAGTGGTATATTTGAAAAAAATGTTATATTTATTTATATAATTAAAAAATAGGAAGTGTTCTCATCTTTTTAACCAAAAACCCAGATAATTTAGATAAATAACAGATGTGTATAAAAAAAGCTAACAATTTTTTTTTGGAAATACCCTTTAAGGTTCTTCTAAAAAAATAAAAAATATAATATTTTTAATTTTAATTATTTATAAAATTTATACTATATATATATAAACTAAAAAAGTAGAATAAAAATAAAATAATAAATAAAAAGATTAATTAATATTATTTTATACTTTAAAATTACATTTAAATGAAAAAAAAATTTCTTGAATACAAAATTTTAGAAGGAAGGGTGAGAATATATGTTATCCTTTAATGTTTTATTTATTATTTTATAAAAAACATGAATGTATTAATGGAAAGATGTGTACAAGAAATGATAAAATAAATAAATGTATTATTGAGAAGATGTGTACAATAACAGATAAAATATTGAGATGATAGAAAACAAAAATAATGAAATTAAAGGCTCAATTTTTTATCTACACCTTTTGTTTTTATTTTTCTATCTAATATCTTTTTGTTTTTATTTTTCACTCTTTTATTCTTTTATTTTCCTATCTAACACCATTTTAAAAATAAATAAATAAATAATAAATTATTTTTTTTTATAATTTTAATTTTGAATATATTAAAAAATAAGTATTTTTAATGTTTAAAATAGTTAGAAATATAATTAATGAATAAAGAAATGAGTTTTTACAAAATAAAAATAAAAAAGTAATAAATTAAAAATGTTTAGTTTAATTTTTTTTTAATAATGAAAAAAATAAAAAATTAAACTCTACAACAACATAAAAGTTGAATCTATAAACATAAATTAATATTTATTTTATTTATTTTTTTTTTTTTTTATCAGCAAAGAATGAAATTAAATTAAGGGGATAAAAAAAGGGTATCCCAACCCTTTTACACTTTTATTTTTTATTTTTTATTTTTTATTTATTTTTTATTTATTTTTATTTATTATTATTGATGATGTAATCATGTTAATTTTAAGTAAAAAAATACCGGACATAATTATAAAAAAAATCAAAGTCAATTAGTATTAATTAATATTGAACGCAAAAATAATATTGAAGTGTCTATCTACCCTAAATGCAAAACCCTAAAAAATAAAAACTAATACAATTACTACACTTAATGCTTAAAAATGAGAAGAAGAAAAATGTAAAAATAAATAAATATAGAAAATAACAACAACAACATTGCAACATATCTTTTATGTTACGAAAGACTATTTGAGGGAACTAAAAAATGAAGAGTATTGACTTGCATACTCTGATCAAATACTATGTCTAAGTCCCGACATGAAAATAACCTCAAAGGGAAGACCTAAGTCAAGTCGAATAAGGACTCATATGAACATAAGAGAACAACATGATCGAACAAAAAAATGTTCATATTGTCAAACACCAGGACACACAAAAAGAACATGTCCCAATATTATTGGATTGTGCACTTCTCGACATTAATTATGTTTCATTTCACACAAACTATTTAATGTACCATTGAATAAAATATTAAATGAATGATCATCTTTCATTTATTTTTCTTTTTATGATCAATATCTACTTATTTAGTATCGTCTTATATCTCTTATCTTTATCTTGTTTGGATTTTTTTTTATATCTTGTATATTTATTTTATTTTGTTTTGCCTTTATTTTATATCTTATATGTTTTTAGTTATTACTTTTTTTTACATTGTTTATTTATTTTTGTTTTTTATTTTTATTTTATTATTGCTGTTTTTATTTCTATACTTATTTATTTTTGCATTTTTCTTCTCATTTTTAAGCATTAAGTGTAGCATTTGCATTAATTTTTTTTAGGATTTTGCATTTAGGGTAGACACTCAATATTATTTGTGTGTCCAGTATTAATTAATACTAATTGACTTTGGTTTTTTTATAATTATGTCCTATATTTTTTACTTGAAATTAACATGATTACATCATCAATAATAATAAAAATAAATATTAATTTATGTTTATAGATTCAATTTGTATGCTCTCGTAAGGTTTAATTTCTTATTTTCTTCATTCTTAAAAATAATAATTTTAAAATAAACATTTTTCATTACTTTTTTATTTTTATTTTGTTAAAACTCATTTCTTTATTCATTAATTATATTTCTAACTATTTTAAACAATAAAAATACTTACTTTTTAATGCATTCAAAATTAAAATTATAAAAAAAAATTAATTTATTATTTATTTATTTATTTTTGAAACGGTGCTAGATAGGGAAATAAAAATAAAAGACTGTTAGATAAAAAAATAAAAACAAAAGAGTGCTAAATAGGAAAATAAAAACAAAAGGGTGCTAGTTAGGGAAATAAAAATGTAAATGGTGCTAGACAGATAATTTACCCGAAATTAAAGTACACATATTGTTTATAAGTTTAAATATGTTCATAAGTTCATATTTTAGTAAAAATTATTATTTTTAAAATTTAAAAAACATTATTTTAAACATTATTTTAATTTAATCAATAGGGAGAGAAAAAAATAATTATAATAACAAAATGATGAAATGTAATGACAGATAAATATACATTAAAAAAACTAAAAAAATGTAGAATAACAGACTGTTCCCATAAAATTATATTTTAAAATAAATTCATCCCTTGGTGTATGCTGGTTCTGATATCTATAATAATTAACAAAAAAGTTATATAGTATATATAATAATATGTTAATACATTCTTTTAATATATGATATTAGTTTTAATTTTAAATTTTACTGTCACATAATCATTATTTATGATCTTATAATTTTAATTTTGAAGGGACATTTTAATTTTAATGTGGCATTTTCCTTTGAAAACACGTGTTACGGGACATTAAATAATGCATAACTAACTTTGGAACTATTCAACCTACATTACGTGTATGAAATGAAAGTACTGCTATATTTATTCTTATTAAAAATTTTATTCAACGAATCTGCTATATTTATTCTTATTAAAAAATTTATTCAACGGCACTAATAATAAGTAAAGGAGAAGTGTAATGTACGAAAACCTCAATAATTATCAACTTAATTTACTATATGATGAAGTATTTAATAAATGAATGACTTATAATATTTTATGTAATTTATTTTAGTAATCATTGTATCATTACCAATGTTGACAATTAAATATTTTTTTTATCTTAAGAAGAAAAATACACATTGTCTTGCAAATATTATTAACAAATAAATATTTACACTAAATTATAAACTGATACAAATATATTTTAAATATATTTATGATATATTAAATTATATACTTTTATTCAATAAAATCTTTTTTTGAACGAACCGCATAAATGTTTATGTGACTTTATTACAATTTTAGTAATCAAAATTGAGTTCAAGTCTCACTAATAAATGTGCCAGCTAACATAATAACTAATTCCATGTCATGCTATTATTTACTTACACATATATAAGATCGGTTATAAAAAAAAAATTAATATTCATAAGAATTACACAATTATAATATATAAAATAAATTACATTTCAAGCTCAATAAGGTTTTCTAAAATTGTAATTATACCTTCTGATTTTTTTGTTATTAGAATAATGTGTTTAAAATTTGAGGGATAAGAATGACATGTGCAATACAAGAGTGGAACAATATAACATTTAAAAAAAAAATTATTTGTGTAGAATTAAAAAGAAATGCAATATCAATGTAATTCTTGATAACCTAAAGAGAGTATTTGTGTAATCTAATGTAACACATATAATTTAATTTATGCAATAGAAATTTAAAAGACCAAAATCACGTAAATATAATACAAAAACGTGCAATTAAACTTAATAAATAAATATTTAAAAGAATACATTGAGTAACTATTAATAAAATGGTTATAAAACTAAAAACATAGGGAAACATTTTCAAATTTTATACTAACTCCTTTTGAAAATGAAGTTTTGAAGATTATTAATCTTTGTTATAAAAATAATGCATATCTTCTTAAGTTTGTTTGAAACTTTGTTTATAGCAACAAACTTTGGTTTTTTTATTCTGTAAGCTAAGGTTCTTAAATCAAAATACAAGTTTAGAATGATTTATAGATCCTTATTTCTTTGGCATGTAATTAAGTAGTTTTATTCTACCCTACTTGATTATACTTCTTGGACTGTTGGTAGAAGTACTATTATTAATTTCTGGAATGATAAATGGTGTTCTACTATTTCTTTAGCAAATATTGCAGAGTTATCTGATGGTGCTAGCATTATGGATGTTTTGGACAAGTTGTGATTGAAATATTGCTTTGTCTTTACAGCAGATGCCTCATTTTTTAATCATATCATGGTTAGGGAGGAACAAAATATTTCTAATTGGATTCTAGATGAGTCCGGTCGTTTCACTCTTAGATCAACTAGGACTTTTTTCTTGGAACCAGGAGTTCATTTGGTCTTCATCTATTTTGTCTTCCAAAACTCTTGTACTTTGGAAAGTTTTTCATGGGAGACTTCTACAGATCAACATATTCAAAATAAAGGTTTACATATATGTTCTATGTGTACACTTTGTGAAAAACACGAGGAATCTATTCAACATTTATTTTTTGAATGTTCTACTGCTTTGCATATTTGGAGTTAGGTTCGACACATTTTTCTTACTTCTCATTTCTCTAATAAGGATAATCTTCTTTCTTTTATTAAGAGTGATGGTAGTCCTTTGGTTAAATTGATTAAGTTTATTGTGATAACTTTTTTCTATTTGAATGATATCACGTATGAAGAGTTATACTAGATTTCAGGATAAGATTGAGGTTTTTAGGGCTATTTCAGTAATTAAAGACTTAACTTGTCTAGTGGGAAATTTGTCTAAAGCTTAAATGAAGAATGATATGTTGGATTTCTACGTGATTAAGTTTTTTGGTATTAATACTCGTAGTGGTAAAGTTCTTCGTCCTCTTCCAGTTAGATGAGAGTTTCCTTCACCAGGTTGGGTTAAAATTAACACTGATGGGGCTGCTAGGGTATCCTGGTCTTGCTACTTGTGAAGGTATTTTCTGTGGAAGTATGAGAGATTTTATTGGTGCTTTTTCTGCGTTTCTTGAAGTTTAGACTGCTATGGTTGCTGAGTTTTATGGAGTTATACATGCTATGGAGGAAACTCAAAAGATGGGGCTTACTAATGTTTGGCTTGAATGTGATTCTGCCTTGGTTTGTGCTGAGTTTACTGTTAGGACTAATGTTCCGTGGATGCTTCGTAATTGGTGGAATACTTGTCTTAATTACTGTGGGAAAATCAGGTTTAGGACTACTCATATTTTTGGTGAAGGAAATACATATGCGGATAAGTTGGTTAATTTAGGATTTATTCATAGAGAACCATTTCATTGATATAATAAGCTTTCATCTAGTATGTTCTTAGAATTCTATATGAATATGTATAGTCTACCTATGTATAATTTTTGTTATCATATGAGTTTTGGTCTAGTCCTCCCATATTTTGTATTTTTTTTAATAATATTTTTTTTATGTGATGACAGAGGATTGTTGTTACTTGATGTTTTTATTATTTTGTGCTTAATTTAAAAATAGACCCTTTTTTACTCAAAGAGATTAACTAGTTTTGTTTTTTATACCATACAAAGTTGGATTAAATATGTTAATTATATATAATCTTGATAGTATATATATAATAAATTTTAGAAAAATTAAATATTTTTAAATATTTAACTTTATAAAGAAAATATGTGACTTTATAGCTTATATTCTTATATTTTAAAAAGATTATTATACGTTAAGATTAAATTAATTGATGAAATATCAAATAATCTTTATATTTTTTTATAGATTTATTTATAAGTATAATTCATTCAGTAAAAACCCTCAATCTAATAGTAGTTGAATTAATATATTCAATATAAATAAAATTATTAAACTAAATACGTTTCTCCCAATTTTTTTTAATAAATCTAATTGTCAAATATTTATTTAAATACACTTTTTTACTGTTTAAAATGTAAAATGGTATTGCATATCTGTTCTTCAATATCAGCATCACTGACAGAAAAACAGTTGAAATATATTTAGTAGAAACTGATTTCTGACCTGATTTCTATTTTGTTACTTTTGAAAACCTTTTTCAGTTTCATTATTGAATTAATATTAATTAATTTAGTTTTCTTATATAAATTTTTCAAATTAATATTTTAAAATATTTACTTTTTTTTTCTGAAAATACTTTTTAAAATAAAAGGTTAGAAATTGGTGTTTGCAAAGCAATTTCTGACCTATTCTACAGTCAATTGAAGAGCATAAATTCACTTAGGAGGGGTTGATTCTGAAAAAAAGATTTATTAAGTAAATATTTGACCATTGGATATTTTAAATTTAAATTTTAACTTTTAAAAACTATTTTAGTTTTTTTATATATATATAGACTATTAAGGATAAAGGACCCACACCCATTGTTGGTGATACGTATCTGACAAGAATAAAGATGGTTTAGTTTTACCCTTAAGGATTAGGATATTAATTAATTACTTAATTACGTTTCATTTGAGTGTCTCGAATAGTATTAGTATACAATGTCTTTCTATTTCCATCAAAGTCAAAATGTTATGATACTTTATACAACTATTCTTTCTCTATCTATATAATATAAATATATACAATTCAACTTTGTCATAAAACTAAATTGTGTACATAGATACAACCAAAGAATTGACATTAACTTTGGGGAAAAAGTGAACCCCAAAACAATCTAATTTATCATTATCCACAAAAAAAGAATGGCTTCTGCTTCCTTGACTCACTTCTCATGCATGGTTATTTTCATCTTCCTCTATTCCCATGCCAAATCCTGCTATAAATTTGGACTCGAAGCAACAGGTGTGGTTTTGGCTTCGTTGACAATGTTCATGATCTCTTCTATACTTTGAAGACAATGTTTTGTATTTTCTTCATTGTAGTGAGCTCCTTCTCTTAACTCCTCCGGCAAGTTCTTTAAAAACCATGGATGTGACTTTATTTCCTCCATGGTGATTCTCTAAAACATAATTACAAAAGCAGAGTTACAACATACTCCTAGTATTATAGTATATCATGCCATAGTGTTCTTTTCTTTTTACAATGTTTATCCCAAAAAATAATTAAATGACTGTGTTCATATACATACCTTTGCTGGATTTGCCACAAAAATACGAGATATCAGATTTTTACTGTCTTCGCATAAAACATTGTCGGGGAACTCGTATTGAACAACCAAAACTCGCTGCATAAAAAATGTACATACAAAATCACAAAGGTTCTAGACATAAGACATGGTGAATCTATCAAAAAAGATTTTTATAAAATAAAAGCAAATATAAGTACATCAATGTAAAGATATTAAAAAATTTACACTGGTTTTCATTCAGAAACTATAATATGACTTCTGCAATAACTATTTAAAGTTGTGATTTCTGATAGATTGACTGTGTAAAAAGCTTTTACAATAATACATGGAAATTAAACTCAAAACATAAAGCAAATTAATTACCTGAACGATTTTTCGGAGATTTTGACGATCAGCTTTGTCCTCAAATGGCAAAGTTCCTACAAGCATTGCATAAAGTATTACTCCACAGGACCATACATCTGCCAACTGAACAAGTAGAAAACAAACACATTAGCCAAAAACTGAACAAAACCAGCATAAAATACAAGAAAACTCAAGACATTTTTAATAGCTTAGTACTTCATATAGTAATTGAAATAAATATGCTACTTTCTGTTTCACTCTTGCAAGGAAATTTCACTGTTGTGTAAAGTGACTCCTGAACAATTGAACCAGTCTATAACAGCATGAATCTTTTATTTTTTTCATGATCTATAAGGTTAGAAGCCCTTATTACCTTTCCATCATAGTCTTTCCCAGAAATGATCTCTGGTGCAATATAGGCTGGAGTTCCTATCTTTGAATGAGTCTTCGAATGAAGTAGAAATGACTAGAAAATTAAAGATTACCAGAAGCAGAAATTAGTATCAAATAAAGCATTTAATCAGTTGTTTGTTTAAAGCATTTTTGTGATTGAACCTTAGAATAGCCAAAATCACAAATTTTAAGTCGATTTGCAGGACTTCCATCCAATAAGGTATTCTCCAACTTCAGGTCTCGATGACATATTTCCTACAAAAGGCAAAAAAACTGATATTGCTACTAACACACCGAAAACAAACAATCCATTCTCACAGAGTAATATGCATTTCATTTACCATTTCGTGGCAATAACTAACTCCTGCAATCAACTGCTGGAAGAAATATCGAGCCTGAAATATTTACCAGTCACAAGAAGAATCAGAAACAAATTGGATAATATTTAATCAATATTTAAATAAACTCTTTGAATCATTAAACATGTTCACTGTACTATAATAAGTACTTGAGTATATAATTTAGTTTTGATCCTTTCTTTAATTCATGACAAAAACATGTGTTATAATATTCATTTATATGATTATATCAACTCAGGTATGTGTTTATTAATATGCTGTAACATAGTTGGCAGAAAATCTTGTTCTTGTTTTGTGCATATGCAAACTAACTTATCAGGAATAAACCTTTTACATAGATTTTAGTATTTCGAGTAATTAATCTTTAATTAATTTTAGATCAAAAGATATTTCCTTCCATTAATACCAGATCTCTAGATTAATACATACGGTTATTGTTCTATGTATCAGGTTAGAATTAGAGTACATATTCTCATCTTATGAACTCTAATTTGTTGGCCTGAATATCAATAAAAATTGGTGACAGAAATCAGAACTTTGCTTTTTTATTGTCTATCATATGAATGAAGATGTGAGTGTGTGTGAGTGAGAGAGAGAGCATACTCGATCTTCTGTCATTGTTCCTACGTTAAGAACTTGATAAAACAACTCTCCACCAGCTGCATACTCCATAACTATTGCAAGATGTGTTGGAGTCAAAGCCACCTGCAAAACATCAAATTCCATGTTAAACACATGTTTTTGTTTTATGCATTACTAATACAAGTTTTTACACGGTTGACAAAACTAAAATCGTGATAAATACTATTTTAAAAATACCTATTATAAAAATCAATAAAATTATTATTCATCTCATCACTTAAAATCAATAAGTATCATTTTTTTCATTAAACAACCCATTTCAACATAATAAATTAATGTAGTATAGTATCAACAAAGAGTTGTCAAGGGGCTAATTATCACCTATTGAAGTAAATGTTAGTTTATGAAAGATACTCTAATATTTCCTTTCCTTTAGTAGTAACCTAAAATATGAAAAATAAAGTGGCTTAATATTGTTTAACTTTTACACTAAATTAATTAAGGTTTAATTACCTTTTTCGTCCCTATATTTATAACCAATAGTCAATTTGGTACCGTGATTTTTAAAAAATTCAATTTGGTCCCTAAATTTTTTAAAATGTATTCAAAATGGTCATTTCTGCTAAATATCACCAAATAGCGTTAAGTGGTGTTTATGTGGCAGACACGTGTAAGTTACGTGGATTGTGCTTACATTACTTTGGTGAGTACTGAATTAGGGTTTAGGTTATTCAAATTGGGGATTTCGAATTTCTGATTTAGGGTTTCTGATACGAGGATTGCTCCCTAGTTGGATTCTGTGGTGCGCTTCCCTGCTTCGATTCCATTCGGAGGTGTGCTCTCCTCATTCGATTCTGTGGTGCGATCATGAGTTACGATGGTGAGTTGCGTTCCCATGGTCGATTTGGAGGAGCGATTATGTGGTGCGGTCCAGAGGTGGTGAAGGGGCAACGATTGCGATCCAGACCGTGGTGTCCTAAATCAGAAATTCAAAATCCCCAATTTGAATAACCTAAACCCTATTTCAGTATTCACTAAACTTATGTAAGCACCATCCACGTAACTTACACGTGTCTGCCACATAAGCACCACTTAACGCCGTTTGGTGATATTTAACAGAAGGACAATTTTGAATACATTTTAAAAAACTTAGGGACCAAATTGAATTTTTTAAAAACCACTGTACCAATTTGACTATTGGCTATAAATATAAGGACGAAAAAGGTAATTAAACCATTAATTAAATTTAACTGTTTTGTATAATTAAAGTAGCACAACTTTAATTCTAAATTGGGACAACATTCGTAATCTTATTATAATTTTTTTTTAAATTACTTTTTTTAATTGAGTATATATTCTAATTTATTATTTAAAGTAAGACACTCATGGACAAAGACGAAAAATTGTTTGATATTTTTTTATTTTATTATAGTATTTGTTTAAATAAGTATGTGCCTATAATTATATGTAGTTATTTTATAATAATAGAAGTCGAAGCAAGTACTTTAAATTTTTTACATACCTCTATGAATTGAACAATATTGGGATGATGAAGAGATCTATGGTTTATGATTTCCCTTGCCACCTCCTTCTCGTTAATCTGCAAAAGGTTATAATTAAAATTATGATGAAATTAAATATATATAATTAATTTTTTTAATAAGTATCTTTGAATATGAATTATATTTTGAATTTATAGTAAACAAATTTTAAAAATATTAAAATATAACTTTTTTTTGGAAGAATATTAAAAAATATCTTAGAAATAGAGATAATAGAACATTCATCCGAAATAAAAAAATAGAAGGCTGTTAGTTTTCAAGTATAATTTCTGAAATAGCAAGTTTTTTTATTCTTAGTTCTCAAATGTTATTTTTAAAATAATTTATGACTCATTTAGAATCATTTTCACATTTTATTCCACACATAAATAATGAATGAATGGGATAAGAAAGAATAAAAAAATATTACAATTACAAAAATTAAAATAATATCTTTTTATAATTTTTTTTTATAATTACTCTCTCAGGTTAGACATCACCATTTAATCATTTACCACCACATTTAAAAAAAAATATTATTATTTAAAATATGTTCCTTGGATGCTTCGTAATCGATGGAATGCTTGTCTTAATTACTGTGGGAAAATTAGGTTTACAGTTACTCATATTTTTTGTGAAGGAAATGCGTGTGCTGATAAGTTGGCTAATTTAGGATTTTTTCATAGAGAACCTTTTCTTTGGTATAATAGGCTTCCACCTTGTCTGTTCTTAGAATTCTTTATGAATAGGTATAGTCTACCTATGTATCGTTTTTGTTAACATATGAGTTTTGGTCTAGTCCCCCCGTATTTTTGTATTTTTTTTTCTTTTTTCTTTTGTTTAATAATATTTTTTTTCATGTGATGGTAAATGATTGTTGCTACTTGAGGTGTTAGCCTAGCTGAGATCTTAAGTGGCATAGTGATACCTAATATGAAAGCTTTTATTTAAAATATATATAATATATATATATATATAATATAATATAATATAATATGAGATGACTAAACCTAAACTCATATATTAAAAAAAATACATAAATAATTTATAAAAAATACAAATACGCACCAGATCGAATTTAATAAACTAGTAAGACCCTTAAATCATTTTTCAAAACTAAAAATTTTCTACATAAAAAACAAGTTTCTAAAATTTAAAAATCACTTTAAACTAAAAACAAATTTTGAAATTGTTAAAAAAAAAAAAGAGAGTAAATTGGATTCTTGAAAATTTTATACAAAAAAAAACATTATTGAAGAAAAAAAATTAGTTCCAAAGTTGATTGTAAAACAGCATCACACTATCTTAAATTCATCAAAACAAAAAACACTTAAATTGATAAATCAAATCTAAGAAAACCCTAAATTTCAAGAAAGAAGATGATTGGTGTACCATATGGTCCCTTGGGATGAATTTGACTGCAACTAAGTGTTTGGTCTCTCTGTGACGCATAAGTTTCACCATTGCGAATCTCCCATACCCTACGTTCTCTTCAACCACCTCGTACTTCTCCATTCTTTAACTTCAAACCTAAGACTCACACTTTTCAATCTAAGTCAAATTTAGGATATGAATTAAGAAATATATAGAAATTTTTAAGATATAAAGTGACATCATTTAAATGATAAAGGATATATTTGTTATCCACAACGAAACTATAAAATCCATTAAAGATATGATTTTATATTCAGAAACAATTATTTTCTAAAACTTTTATTATTTATTTTTTAAATATTTTTTTATCACAGATACTCTAATATTCATATCATATCATACATAATCTCAAATAGTCAAAAATTTCATCCAATAATTATGTTCTTACAAGGACCTAGAAACAAACTATCTTCGTCTTCCACCCGTTGACCTTTCGGCCTTCGCTTCCGGACTCCCTTCTCGGTGTGATCTTTCGGCTTACTTGTTCTTGGTTTGTATTTGGTTCGAAAATCTTTCACGTTTTATTGAATTGCTTGACTGACACTTCCCGGTCAACTTTAATTTACTCCATTTGATCTTTCGGTTTTTGGTCTCGGCTTCCTCTCACAGATGGGTGTGCGTACCTCTCAGGATGACCCTCTATTTATACTACTCTTTTATTGGGCCCAGAAGTTATTTGGGCCTTTTCTTTTTGTATTAAACATTTACTACACATACCTACATATTTGGGCCCAGTTTCATGGACTTTTGCTTAATAATAATTTCCATTCTATTTTATTTCTTTCGTTATTTAGTTTACTTTCGGGTTGAGCTCTCGGCTTAGTACACCTTGCTTTCGGTCGGCTTAGTACACCTTGCTTTCGGTCGGCTTAGTACACCTTGCTTTCGGTCCAATCTCTCGGCCCAGTACACTAAGCCCCCCAGGCATAAGGAGGTGTAGACGACTAAATGTCTATTAGAAGATAAAATGCTACCTCTTGTATTTTTTGGGGGGAAAATCAATTTTGAAAGAAAAGAGAGAAAAACTTGAATGGTGTATTAACTATGAAAAGACAAGCTGATGGGACCGCTTGACAGGACAAGCTGGAAGTGCCAACCATCGGATGTAAGTAAATCTGATGGTCACTATGCCATGACTCTTCAGATTTCACCACTCTCCCACCACTATAAATCTTCACTTCTATTCATCTTATTTCACAGTTTCTCCCTGCATTATATATTAAAGCTGAAGCAAATATTCGCGGAAGGTATAATGTCTTCATCAAGTTCTGTTTCCGTTTCTTCTGAGTTTACGGAATTTTCGAGCACGAGTAATGAATCTACTGGGAGAGTGATTGAGTCCAATAAGAATGCCAACCCTGCTTTGTCACCTGAAACGGTTTCGTGTCTGAATTCGTCAAGCAAGGATGGCGTAGATGTTGAGGTCGAGGAAAGAGAAGAAATGGCCGAACAAAAATTAAGCCTTCGGCGCGGGTACGAATGGGTTAATCCAAAAGTTCGGGAATATTTCTCTCGGTACCAATTTAGTTCAACCCTTCGTAACTTCCTTTCTAAAATTTATGTGTATTCTCCTGATGCCACTGAGGAAATCATTTCTTTTCGGCGAACTTGTGCCATTGATAATGTTTGCCATGGCCGTGAAGGCGACGAACACGAATTTTTTTATTTTTATGAATGTCTCTTTACTGATCTCCATATTCGGTTTCCGTTAAGTGAATTTCAGATGGGTGTCCTGCGTTTTCTTAATATTGCTCCTACCCAACTTCACCCCAACGGTTGGGCTTATATGCAAGCTTTCGGTATTTTGTGTAGATACCTTTCTTTAATTCCGAGTCCGAAAACCTTTTTATATTATTATAGCTCTCGGCCCGGCAAGAAGCCTAGTTGGTTGTCCCTGATCAGTAAGACAAAAGTGTGTTTTCTTTCTCCATTTACTTCTTCATATAAAAATTTCAAAGGAGGCTTCTTTAAAATTCTAATTGAGGAAACCGGGAGAAAGTACTTCTTTGATGGTGATATTCCAAAATTCCCTTTTTACTGGACCCGTGCTCCTGTGAAATTCAACTCTTGTTCTTACCATTCGATGACTACCGAAGAGAAGCATGGTATTGCGGTTCTAGGTCACTTCTCCCATAAGATTCCAACTCGTGCTCTGCTTCGGCTATACGTTTCTCGTAAACCCCAAAAGGATTTCATGGGTATGTGATTCTTTCGGATTTTCTCTTTTAGTAATAATAGAATTTTAACTTTGCTGAATCTGTTGGTGATGTCCAGGTTTAATGGCGGCCACAAAACCGAAGGATCGTGCTTATTTCTCTAAGCTGTTTAATCAGGCTGGAGGTTCAACTCCTCGTTTTGAGAATGAAGCTCCAGGAACAGAAAATGAAGTTGTTGAGCCTACCCCTCGCTTAGAGGTTGAAATAGCTGCGGACGCCGGAATAGGACCTTCTAGAAAGAGTAGGAAACGAGACAAGAATAATAGAAGGTCACACTCCTCTAAAAAGCATTGTCATGGTTCTGGGAGTTCTTCTCAATCGCTTTTTGAAACAATGTTCACATCGTCCACACGCTTTTCAGACTTTGTTGACTGCAATCTTGATTCCTCTGCTCGGGATATGTTCAAAGTGGTTTCTGTTCCTTCTCTAGCTGATTCAATGTTTGAATTGACTAGCCGTGCTTTTTTGATTAGTGAAGCGATAAAGGAAAAAACAAAGAGCCATGTTACTTCTGCTGAATTTGAGAAATTGAAGAGAGAAGCAGCTAAGTTGAATGAGAAAATCGCGTTACTAAATTCTCAAATTGATGAACTTTCTGCGGTTAATAACCGACAAGAAACTGAGAAAGAAAAATTGAAGAGTGAAAATGTCAAGCTCTCGGCCCAAACTGTGGCACTTAACTCGGAGAATCAAGAATTGAAGGGAGACGTTGCTAAACTCACTGCTGCGAAGAAAATCGATGCTGAAGGCATTTCTCAATTGGAAGCAGAAGTGAACAAGTTAAAGTTGAGAGTTGGTGAAGCTGAGAGTTTTGTTATCCAACAACACCAGTTGGGTTTTGAGAAAGCTCTTCAACAAGCCGAATACTTTTACAAGATCCCGTTAGATGCCGGTAACTTTGATGTCGGCAAAGACTTCTATAAGGGCGAATTAATTCCAGTTAGTGATATTCCTTATGACGGATCTCCAGAAGATGAGAGGGAAAATGAAGGATGAAAAATGAATGACGATGCCGAATAGTAATCTAATTAGGATGTTTTTTGTTTTTTGTAATAGCTCCGAGTAAAAACTTTCGGACTTTTTAGGACGTTTTGTCTCTGTAGTAATAGGAATTTTGGATATACGGCATCAAATTATATGATAATATTTGGTGTACTTCGCGTCTATTTTACTTGATCGGTTCCAGCTATTTATTATCTTAATTTCATACGATAAATGTATTCTGTTTAATCGAACAAGAACGGGCGATCGGCCATTTAATTGTGATCTTTAAGCGAACAACTAAGGATAGGTGGCCAGCTTA
Organism: Phaseolus vulgaris; assembly: GCF_051622355.1. NCBI lineage: Eukaryota > Viridiplantae > Streptophyta > Magnoliopsida > Fabales > Fabaceae > Phaseolus > Phaseolus vulgaris. The sequence continues at coordinate 25,803,689 of NC_143503.1, forward strand.
CTTGCGATGTTAATCAAGCAAATTTGGTAAGCGTTCGGCCGGCACTTGAGATGTTACGTTCGGCCAATATTTGCGATATTAATCAAGCAAATTTGGTGAGCGTTCGGCCGGCACTTGAGATGTTACGTTCGGCCAATATTTGCGATGTTAATCAAACAAATTTGGTGAGCGTTCGGCCGGCACTTGAGATGTTACGTTCAGCCAATATTTGCGATGTTAATCAAGCAAATTTGGTGAGCGTTCGGCCGGCACTCGCGATGTTACTCGAGCAAGCGGGCAACCGTTCTTTCGGGAAGGATTTCACCTGGAGTGAAAGCATCCAAGACCGAGAGTTTCTAGTTAACACTTAGAACTTTTTACAAAAGATCTTAATATACAATAGTTAGTGTTCTTAAATACAAGCTTTAACTGAAATAAAATTTTAAGTGACTCATATTCCAAGTTCTGGGTATTAGCTTTTCGTCTAACGTTTCCAACCTATAGGCTCCATTCTTCAAGTTTTCTTTTACTCTGAACGGTCCCTCCCAGTTTGGAGCTAACTTCCCTTGTGCTGGATCTTTTCTTGCATCAGTTCTCATTCTCCATACCAAATCTCCTTCACTAAAAGTTCTCGGTCTTACTTTCGCATTGAACCTCTTACATGCTCTTCTTTTTACTGCTTCTTCTCTGATTTTGGCTTTCTCTCGAAGTTCTTCAATCAAATCTAATTCTGCCTTTAAACATTCATTGTTAACACTCCAATCTTCTATTCGGCTTCGTAATGTTGGTTCAGTGACCTCTATGGGTAACATAGCATCTGTTCCATATGTGAGATTAAATGGTGTTTCTCCAGTTGATGTCTGCGGTGTGCATCTATATGCCCACAATATTTCAGGTAACTTCTCGGCCCACAACCCTTTCGCACTTCCCAATCTTCTCTTTAGTTGACTGAGAATGACTTTGTTAGCTGATTCTGCTTGCCCATTTGTTTGCGGATGTTCAACTGAGGTAGTTGTAGACTTGATTCCCAAATCCGCATAGAATTCCAGAAGCTTTTTATCAGTGAACTGTCGGCCATTGTCAGTTATAATAGAATGTGGAATACCGAATCTACAAATTATATTCTTCCACACAAAAGTTTGAACTTGTTGAGCTGTTATTTTTGTCAATGCTTCAGCTTCTATCCATTTTGTGAAATAATCAACCGCAACAATCATGAATTTTGTTTGTCCTCGGCCTAAAGGGAATGGGCCAAGGATATCCATTCCCCATTTAGCGAATGGCCAGGGAGAAGCAATGCTTTGCAACTCTTGTGATGGTATATGGTTGAGGCTTCCAAATTCCTGACACTTCTTACAGGTTTTAACGTATTGATTGCAATCTTCACGTATTGTCGGCCAATAATATCCGGCACGACAGATTCGTGTTGCCATTGTTCGCGCACCACAGTGCAATCCACATAGTCCTTCATGAAGTTCTCGGATTACATGTTCAGCTTGCTCATGAGAAAGACACTTTAACAAAGGAGTTGAAAACCCTCTCTTGTACAGTTCATCCCCTATGAGGATAAAATTAGCGACTTTTCTAGCCATTCTATCATCGATTTCAATTCCTTGTTCTTGATTGTTAATCACTTCTTTGTATGATCGAATCCAATCATCTTTCTCTGTGGTAACAATCAAACATTCTTCCACTCCAACTGTCGGATTGTGCAAGGTTTGTTGTAAAATGGAGTTGTGCTGAGGTTGTCTTCGTTGACTTGCCAACTTGGATAGAGAATCTGCTTTTGTGTTTTGTTCTCTCGGAATATGTATGATCTCGGCTGTGATAAAGTTTTCCATAATGCTCAAGACTTTGTGATAATACCTTAATAATAAGGGATCTCTGACCTGGTATTCACCTTTCATATGTCCCACCATTAATTGAGAATCACTCCGGCATATAACATTTTGTGCACCCATGTCTTTGGCTAAAACCAATCCTGCAATTAAAGCTTCATACTCGGCTTGATTATTTGAAGTTTTGAATTCAAATTTCAGAGCCATTTCCAAATGAAAGTTCCCTGGTCCTTCTAGCACGATTCCTGCCCCACTCCCTTTCTTGCTGGATGATCCGTCAACAAATACAATCCACGCTTCATGATCGGCTTCCGTTGTCGGCATTTGGATAATAAAGTCTGCTAATGCTTGTGCTTTGATTGCTCCTCGTGGCTCATATTTGATTCCAAATTCTGACAACTCTACTAACCACGCTACCATTCTTCCCGCAAGTTCAGGTTTCCTTAATACTTTGGCTATCGGGCAATCAGTTCTGACAATAACCTGATGATTCTGAAAGTATGGCCGGAGTCGCCTTGCTGTGTATACAAGTGTTAAGGCGATTTTTTCAACCCGTTGGTATCTGGTTTCGGCGCTTTGGAGAACTCTGCTCACAAAGTATATAGGCTTTTGTTCTGGATTTTCTTGTATCAAGGCTGCTCCTATAGCTTCGTGAGAAGTGGCAAGGTAGACAATGATAGGCAGAGTTGACATAGGTTTGACCAGGATGGGAGGTTTGGCTACCGTCTCTTTAATCGCTGCAAAAGCCTGCTCGCATTGTTCATTCCACGTGAACGTTTCGGCCTTCCTCAACAACTTCACTATCGGTTTGGACTTCTCGGCAAGTATTGGCAAAAACCTTGCCAATGCATTTAACCTTCCTATTAACCTCTGAACTTCTTTCAAATTTATCGGATTCCTCATATTCATTATTGCTTCACATTTATCTGGATTTGCCTCAATTCCTCTGTTAGTCAACATGAAGCCGAGAAACTTCCCACCTTTGACTCCAAAAACGCATTTTTCCGGATTCAATCGCAAGTTATACTTCCTTATCTGTGCAAATATTTCTTCAAGATCTTTCACATGGTTATCTACCGCATGAGACTTGACAATCATATCATCCACATACACTTCCATATTCTTTCCAATTTGTTTTTTAAACACCATATCCATCAATCTTTGATATGTTGCTCCGGCATTTTTTAAACCGAAAGGCATGACCTGATAGCAATAGTTTGCCATATCGGTAGTGAATGCAGTCTTCGGGATGTCAGGTTTATACATTTGTATTTGATTGTAACCGGAATAAGCATCCAAGAAACTCATCATGGCCTGACCAGATGCCCCATCAACCAACCTGTCAATACTCGGCAAAGGATATGAATCTTTCGGACATGCCTTGTTCAAATCTGTATAATCAGTACACATTCGCCACTTTCCGTTTGCCTTCTTGACGAGAACTACATTTGCTAACCAAGTCGTATATTGGATTTCTTTAATGAAACCCGCCTGTAACAATTTTTCAGTTTCTTCAAGAGCAGCTTTTCGTCTTTCCTCTCCCAACTTCCTTCGTTTTTGAGCTATCGGTCTTGCTTCTCGGCAAACAGATAATTTGTGAGAAATGATGTTATGATCAATTCCCGGTATGTCTGATGCCTTCCAGGCGAACAAATCTTTGTTCATTCTTATTACTGCCACTAAGTCATCAATCATTTCTTCGGGCATACTACCCCCAACATATGTACATTGCGTTTCATCTTCGCCTAATTGAACCGATGTAATTTCTTCTCTTGGCTCTATCCTTTCGTCATCATTCATTCTGGGATCCAAGTCCACCATTGCAACCATGTTTCTTGCTTCCATACTTCCGATCGCCACTCTCGGCTCTTGGACCATCTTCAATCCGGTCGCATAACACTCTTTCGCTGCTTTTTGATCGACATATATGGTTGCTATGTCTCCCCGTTCAGTTGGAAATTTCATTGCCAAATGTGGCGTCGACACTATAGCTCCCAACTTATTCAACGAAGATCTTCCTAACAAGGCATTATAGGAAGTACGAGTATCTACCACCAGGTATCTGATTGTAATTGTTTTCGTTGCATTTCCTCTACCAAAAGTTGTCGGCAAATCAATATATCCTTTGGTGTCAACCTTTTCACCTGAAAACCCAATTATTTGCTCCTTCAAAAGAACCATGTCTTGTTCTTTCAAATGTAATTTTTTGAAGGTTTCCCAGAACAGAATATCGACTGAGCTCCCTTGATCTACTAGAGTTTTCATTACCGCGTACCTGGCAATTTCAATTGTTATCACCATTGGGTCTCGTTGATCAGGATCAATATCTTGGAAATCTTCATCAGTAAATAACATAGGTGGCAAACTTCTTCTTTTGAAAACATAATTCACGGTCATGGCACCTCTCAAATATTTCTTTCCTATCGTATTATATGTTTCCTTTTCCGGAAAACCTCCAGAGATGGTATTAATGAACCCCCTGACTGGCCTTCCCAAACTGCGTTGTCGGCTCCTTCTCTCTTGAGAATGGAGGTGGCTTCCTCCACTTCTTAGATCTCTTTCTTTCGTCTCTTCCTCCTCTTCTCTCCTTTCGATCGTTTTGTATATCAGTCGTTCTTCCAAATTTTTCTCCTCTACCCCTGACATCTTGTTCTGGACTTTGACTAGCCTTCATTCTTCCGACTCTAACAAAGCGTTTTAATTGCCCTGTCTGAATCAACTCTTCAATTCGGTCTTTCAGCGCTATGCATTCTTCAGTGTGATGGCCATGATTTTTATGGTACTGGCAACGTTTGCTATGGTCAGCTCGATCTGGGGTTCGTGCTTTCCTTGGTGGCGGTATTACTTCAGTTGCCATCGCCTCTTGAAGTATTCGGGTCCGAGTTGTGCTCAATGGTGTGTATTGTTGAAACTTTCGGCCACGGGGTTCCTCTCTGAAACGTCTGCTTTGATATCCTGCCTCTCTTTCATTTGTTTTCTTCTCGTTCTTCACGTCCGTCCTTGCCTGATTCCTAAAGTCCCTTAACTCCTCCATCTGCATGAACTTTGCTGCGCGCCGTCTTAATTCATCAAGGCTTACGGCTGGTTTTTTGCATAAGCTATCGGCAAATGGTCCCGGTCTCAAGGCAGTTATCATATGATGCATAGAAACTTCCGGACTGAGGTTTCTAATACTTAAAGCCATCCTTCCAAAGCGTTCCATAAAAGCTCGCAGTGACTCATTCTGTTCTTGTCTTATGTTTACGAGAGCTATAGATGTTAAGTGATGTGGTCTACTTGTAGCGAATTGAGCTCCAAACTTTTCTATCAAAGTGTCAAAACAATCAACAGACAAGGGTGGTAGCCGGGTAAACCAGCTCAGAGCCGCTCCTTTCAAGGTAGTTGGGAAAACCCTACATAGAATGGCGTCATTCCACGTGTACAGACTTATTTGAGTTGTGTATATTGCAACATGTTCATCTGGATCTGTGCTCCCATCATACTTCTCTATTGTTAGACTCTTCCAATTGTCAGGTAATGGGGTCTCTATTATAGTCTCAGAAAACGGGTGTCTTCTGACTGGCGTTTCCACAGCGACATCGGACGTCTCAGGTATCTTCCTTTGTGTAACCCCGAAACTCTCTTCCTTGTTCTCTCTTTCATTAACAAAGTTTCTCGGGGAAGTATTTAACGCTGTTTCTCCATTCAATCTTTGTCTCATGTAAGCATTCTCAGCTCTCAACATGCTCAACTCCTCTTCATTACTCTTCTTCAGTGTCTCAAGTTCCTCCTGCAATTGCATTAACATGGCCATAGTCGTGGCGTTCTGACAATCTTCTTGTTCTCTAGAATGTTCTCCTCTTTCGCTCATTTTGTTTCTCGGCCCCACGGTGGGCGCCAAAATGTTCTTACAAGGACCTAGAAACAAACTATCTTCGTCTTCCACCCGTTGACCTTTCGGCCTTCGCTTCCGGACTCCCTTCTCGGTGTGATCTTTCGGCTTACTTGTTCTTGGTTTGTATTTGGTTCGAAAATCTTTCACGTTTTATTGAATTGCTTGACTGACACTTCCCGGTCAACTTTAATTTACTCCATTTGATCTTTCGGTTTTTGGTCTCGGCTTCCTCTCACAGATGGGTGTGCGTACCTCTCAGGATGACCCTCTATTTATACTACTCTTTTATTGGGCCCAGAAGTTATTTGGGCCTTTTCTTTTTGTATTAAACATTTACTACACATACCTACATATTTGGGCCCAGTTTCATGGACTTTTGCTTAATAATAATTTTCATTCTATTTTATTTCTTTCGTTATTTAGTTTACTTTCGGGTTGAGCTCTCGGCTTAGTACACCTTGCTTTCGGTCGGCTTAGTACACCTTGCTTTCGGTCCAATCTCTCGGCCCAGTACAAATTATAATGTAATTCGTAATTTTTTAATTTTTTAATTTTTTTTTATAAAAAGGTAATGTTAGTTCATTCAAAACCATTAAATTATATATATTATTTAAATTTATTTTTTGAAGGAAATGACTTTTGAGGCATTTAACGGCTACTAGTTGAAGTTATACCTAGTTTTGAATGTGATTGAAAGAACGTAAATTCTACACGAAAAACTTGTTCATTTATATAAGTGGATATTTTCTGTACCAATTTCTATCACGTAATTTTATTTTAAGGATTTAAAATTTAATATTTATAATAATTTTAATTTGATATATTTATAAATAAAATTATTTATGTTTAAAAATTTAAAATTCAAACCACACCTTATACAACTACACTTTTATTTCATGAGTTAAATTTTGTTTACATTATACCATTATTATAAATTATAAAAAAGGTAAAACAAGAGTATAATTTATATAAATGAAATGAGAAAAATTGTATTGTTATAGACTATAGATAAAAAAAAAATCATATATAATTTATTTAAATATTAAAAGAAAGTTTTATTTTATGAAGTAAAACAATATAAATAAAATGTAATTCTCATACACTGTCAATGAAAAAATATATAATATTATTAACTAATTAAATTGGTTTAGATTTAGTTTTAGGTAATTAACAAAATTAAAAAATTTATCATACATAAAAATCTATAATTAGACAACAGTCTTAACAAAGTTCACAATATTTTAAGTTAAATATTAAAAATAAATAAGGTAATCTAAGAATTTTTTATTTATTGAACGAAACGACTTTTGAGGCATTGATTAAACACATTAGCATGGATCTTTAATGAAAGAAAATCTTAAACATAAAATTTATTATTTATACAATATTTATTCTAGATATCTACCACTAAAACAAATATTTAAAAAAAAAAACAAGAAACTCTATATTTTATGTGAAAGAGAACAACCAATCAAAAAGTAATACAAGATCTCACTAACAAATTAGAAAAATCTATTTTCCAAGATTGATGAAATAAATATATAAAATGTAAATAATAAAAATTTGATTAGAATAAAAACAAGAGAATAAAATTTAATTATTTTTGTAATTTATCACCACTTATAATCTCTTAAATAGTGTGTAATAAAGTTAAGTAAAAATACTTACCATGATTATTTTTAGTCAAAAAAATATATATTTATTTTTAATTCATATACACAATGAGAGAATCGAGTTTTACTTTGAAATTTAGTATAGTTGTAACATATTGGATTTCTCGCAATATGTCGCGATATCTCGGATTATATCGTGATATCTTCAATTTTTCGCAATATCTCACTATTTCTCACGATATCTCGTGATATCTTGTGATTTCTCACGATAACTTCAATTTATCGTGATATCTTCAATTTCTCGCGATATCTCATGATATCTTGGATTTCTCGCGATATCTTCAATTTCTCGCGACATTTTGCGATATCTCACGATATCTTCAATTTCTCGCGACATTTTGTGATATCTCACGATATCTTCAATTTCTCGCAATATCTCGTGATATCTTCAATTTCTCGCAATATCTCGTGATATCTTCAATTTCTCGCGATATCTTCAATTTCTCACAATTTCTCACGATATCTTCAATTTCTCGTGATATCTTGGATTTCTCGCAATTTCTCGCGATATCCTCAATTTCTCGCGACATCTCATAATATCTACAATTTCTCGTGATTTCTCGCGATTTCTCACGATATCTCGTGATATCTTCAATTTCTCGCGATATCTTGGATTTCTCACGATATATCGCGATATTTTGAATTTCTCGCGGTATTTTGAATTTCTCGCGATATCTCACGAGAAATTGAATACCTCGCTATATTTTGAATTTCTCGCGATATTTTGAATTTCTCGCGATATTTTGAATTTCTCGCGATATATCGTGATATTTTGATTTTCTCACGATATCTCGCGATATTTTGAATTTCTCGCGATATCTTCAATTTCTCGCGATATTTCACGATATCTACAATTTCTCGCGATATCTTCAATTTCTCACGATATCTTCAATTTCTCGTGATATCTTCACTTTCTCGCGATTTCTCACGATATCTTGAATTTCTCGCGATATCTCGTGATATCTTGAATTTCTCGCGATATCCTCAATTTCTCCGATTTCTCATGATATCTTCAATTTCTCGTGATATCTTGGATTTCTCGCAAGATCTCGCGATATTTTGGATTTCTTGCAATATCTTCAATTTCTCACGATATCTCGTGATATCCTCAATTTCTCGCGATTTCTCATGATATCTTCAAGTTCTCGTGATATCTTAGATTTCCCGCGATATCTCATGATATTTTGAATTTCTCACGATATATTTTCTCGCGATATCTCATGATATCTTGGATTTCTCGCGATATCTCGTGATTGCTCACGATATCTTCAATTTCTTGCGACATCTCGCGATATCTTCAGTTTCTCGAGATATCTCGCGAAATCTCACGATTTCTCACAATATCTTGTGATATCGCTACATCGCTGCATAAAAAGTGTACATACAAAATCACAAATATTCTAGACATGGTGAATCTATCAAAAAGTATTTTTATAAAAGATAACAACCAATCAAAAGTAATACAACCAATCAAAACTAATACAAGATCTCACTAACAAATTAGAAAAATCTATTTTACAAGATTGATGAAATAAATATATAAAATTGTATTATAATAATAAAATAAAATTATTATAATTTAACTTTCATAAACGAAATCATTAATGATGAATCAATCCAATACCTTCTACTTTTGTCGATCAAATTATTTAAGATAAAAAAATATTTCATTTGAAAAATCAATAAATTAAATGTTGTCTAACATGGATTTTATTAAAAAAAATCAAATATACAATTTATAAAGAGATAAATTTGAATATGATATTAAATTCAAACTAAATCGAACTAATCTTTCACAATTTATCAAGTTAATATTTATTCATGTTGGATTTTGTTGCAATTTTTTTTCCAAACCATTATACCATAGATTAATCACTCTCGTATTATTAGATTGAGAATGAATCAACGAGTTTTTGCAAACAACAACAATTAAACACGATTTTTTCGTTACATGCATAGTCCTACAATATATGAGCACAAGTTGTCATCACATTATTTTAATATAGTAATTTTAATATTTCTTACAATAAAATTTATTTACTTCCACGTGAGCAACTCCAATGATGGAGATAATATCAATCAAATGTAAATAATAAAAATTTGATTACAATAAAAATAAGAGAATAAAATTTAATTATTTTTGTAATTTATCACCACTTATAATCTCTTAAATAGTTTATAATAAAGTTATGTAAAATACTTACCATGATTATTTTTAGTCAAAAATATATATTTATTTTTTTATCCATATACACAATGAGAGAATCGAGTTTTACCTTGAAATTTAGTATAGTTGTAACATATTGAATTTCTCGCAATATGTCGCGATATCACGGATTATGTCGCGATATCTTAAATTTTTCGCAATATTTCACGATATTTCACGATATCTTCAATTTCTCGCGATATCTCGTGTTATCTTGAATTTCTCGTGATATCCTCAAATTCTCACGATTTCTCATGATAACTTCAATTTCTCGTGGTATCTTGGATTTCTCGCGACATTTCGTGATATCTCACGATATCTACAATTTTTCACGATATCTTCAATTTCTCGTGATATCTCGCGATACCCTCAATTTCTTTCGATTTCTCACGATATCTTCAATTTCTCGCGATATCTCGTGATATCTTCAATTTCTCACGATATCTTCAATTTTTCGCAATATCTCGCGATATCTTCAATTTCTCGTGATATATTGGATTTCTCGCGATATCTTCAATTTCTCGTGATATCTCACGATATCTACAATTTCTTGCGATATCTTGTGATATCTTCAATTTCTCGCGATATCTAGTGATATCTTCAATTTCTCACGATATCTTCAATTTCTCGTGATATATTGGATTTCTCGCGATATCTTTAATTTCACGCGATATCTTTAATTTCTCGCGAGATCTCGCGATATTTTGGATTTCTCGCGACATCTCGCGATATCTCACGATATCTACAATTTCTCGCGATATCTTCAATTTCTCGCGATATCTTTAATTTCTCGCGATATCTTGCGATATCTTTAATTTCTCGCGATTTCTCGTGATATCTTGAATTTCTCGCGATATCTTGAATTTCTCGCGATATATTCCATTTCTCGCGATATCTCGCGATACCCTCAATTTTTCGCGATTTCTCACGATAACTTCAATTTCTCGCGATATCTTCAATTTCTCGCGATATGTCATGATTTCTCACGATATCTTCAATTTCTCGTAATTTATCACGATATCTTCAATTTCTCGTGATATCTTGGATTTCTCATGATATCTCGCGATATCCTCAATTTCTCGCGATTTCTCACGATATCTTCAATTTCTCGTGATATTTTGGATTTTTCGCGATATCTCGCGATATTTTGAATTTCTCGCGATATCTTCATTTTCTCGCGATATCTCATGATATCTTGTGATTTCTCACGATATCTCTTCAATTTCTTGCGACATCTCGCGATATTTTCAATTTCTTGCGACATCTCGCGATATCTTCAATTTCTCGCGACATCTCGCGATATCTCACGATATCTTCAATTTCTCGAGATATCTCGCGATATCTTGCGATTTCTCACGATATCTCGCGATTTCTCACAATATCTCGTGATATCACTGCATAAAAAGTGTACATACAAAATCACAAATATTCTAGACATGGTGAATCTATCAAAAAATATTTTTATAAAATAAAAGCAAATATATAGTACATCAATGTAAAGATACTAGGGTTACTAACCCGTGCATCGCACGGGAAAGAAATACAGGTATAATTATTTATGAAGTATGATTACTATATTAATAATTTTTTATATTATTTTTTTACTGTTTTCTTTATGGTATTTTTTTTGGATTTTTTTTTATCAAAGTTCCTTGCTTTTATCATTTATGTCGATTATTTTCATTTCTTTATTGGTTTGTTTTCTCCATTGTTCTTCATATTGTTGCTTCTGTGTTTGTTACGTTTTTTCGCAACATAAAAATGATTTTTTTTTTGGTTTTCTTTTAAAAATTGATTGGTTTTTTTTATGTTTCTATTGATATAAAAAATTACGTAAGATTTGAACTATATTATAAAAGTAAAAAAGAAAATTAATGTTGTAAGTGAAATCTGAAAAATAAATAAAAGTGAAATCATAAAACAGTTATTTTATGTATATGACATTACATGAACAAAACAAATAGCATAAAGAAAACAGTAAAAAACTTCTATTTACATGAATAATAAAAAAAACTTCATGTCTTCAGGTCAACAAACTCCAGCAAAATCTTGTTGTAAGTGAAACCTGAAAAACAACTTTAATATCATATAACACTTATTTTATGTATCATGGACAGAAGAGTATAATAAACATAAACATAACAATAAATATATAGAGTCCTAAATATAAACATAAAAATAAAAAACATCTGAATCCAAAAATACAATAACTTTAATTTTTGTAAGTAAAATAATTTAAAAAATATTATTTTATTACAATATTTATTTGAGATTATTATTTAAGAAGGAAATAAAATAATTTAGGATTTTTATTTATTTAGAATTTTGAAAACATAGAAATTTATTAATTTTAGATTTTTATCTAGACATTAAATAATCTAGGATGTCAATTTATTTAGAATTTTGATTAATTTAAAATTTTTATTGATTTTTTATGTTTATCTAACGACATTACAAAGTTTTGGAATTTTATTTATTTAAAATTTTGAAAAACATAGAAATTTTATTTATTTTATATTTTTATTTAAGTAGGACATAAAATTATTTTTTATTTTCTATTTATTTAGGATTTTAAAAAACTTTTGAAATTTTATTTATGTATCACATAAAATAGGTTATGATTTGTGTTTATTTAAAATTTTGGATATTTTAGAAATTTTATTTTGTTTCAAACTTTTATTTAAGTAGATAATTAAATAATTTAGAATTATTATTTATTAATATTTTGAATAATATAAGAATTTTATTTATTTCAAATATTTTATTTAAGCAGGACATTAAATAATTTAGAATTTTTATTTGTTTAAAATTTTGAATAATTTAGAAATTTTATTTTTGAATAATTTAGGAAATTTGTTTTTTGTAAATTTTTATTTAAGTATGACTTTCAATAATTTAGGATTTGTATTTATTTATAATTTTAAATAATTTAAGTATTTTATTTATTGCAAATTTTTATTTAAGTACTATATTTAATAATTTATGATTTGTATTTATTTAGAATTTTAAATAATTTATGAATTTTTTATTGCAATATTTTATTTTAGTATCACATTAAATAATTTAGGAATTGTATTTATTAAGGATTTTGAATAATTTAGGAATTTCATTATTTGGTACCTTAACATGTGCTTCAAAAAGTATGTTAAATGATTTTTTTTGAAGTAATTTAATATACAAAAATTCTTTTATCCCGCTCTAAGTTTGTTGATTTATTTGATGTGTTTTCTTACACTATTTTTTATAAAAATATAATTTACATAATTAAATATTAAATATATATATATATGTATAAAAGTGTAAATGTAAATAAGAAATTAAATAAAAAAAAATACAAAATAAATATTAGTAAATAAGAAATAAACATAAGCATATCTGAATAAATAAATTAATATAAACAATGCATAATTATAAATAATACACCATAAATAAATAAATTGTTCAACTGTCAACAAATTGTCACAAAGTTTTAGGAAAATAAGTAACAACAAAGAGTTATGTAAAAGAAAAAATGATTAATCATAAAAGGGGAATAACTCGAATTTCATAATTTGGTATGTTAACCTCTATTTCAAAAACAATTTTATCGCATCCTTTGAAATCATTTCACATACTTAAATTCTTTCATCCCGCTCCAAGTGTTGTTGATTTATTTGACGTGTTTTCTTCACTATTTTATATAAAATTATAATTTATATAATTATATATTTTATATATATATATATAAATGTAAATAGGAAAATAAATAAATAAAAATTACAATTAAATATTAATATATAAGAAATAAAAATCAGCATATATGAATAAATAATACACGTTAAAAAAAATTGTTCAAGTATTAAAAAATTGACACAAATTTTGAAGAAAGTAACTAACAATAAACACTTATGTAAAAAAAGGATTCATCAAGCGTATACTCGAAGTTAATAATTTTAGTATGTTAACACCTACTTCACAAATAATATTATCGCTTTCTTTGAAGTCATTTAACATACATAAATTCTTTCATCCCACTCTAAGTTTCATTGATTTATTTGGTGCAATTTCTTCACTATTTTGTATAAAAATATAATTTATATAATTAAATATACATATATATATAAATGTAAATGTGAATAAGAAAATAAAAAAAATACAAATCAAATATTAATATATAAGAAATAAACATTAGCATATACGAATAAATAAGAAAAACTAAACATACTAAAATTAATATAAACAATGCATAAAGATAAATAATACAGGTAAATAAATAAATTGGTTAAGTATGAACAAACTGACACAAATTTTTGAGAAAGTAACAATAAATTGTTATTCATCCTAAAAGGCGAGTAACTTTAATTTAATTATTTGGTATGTTAATATCTACTTCAAAAATAATTTTATCATTTTCGTTGAAATCATTTAACCTACAAAAATTCTTTCATTCCGCTCAAGTTTTGTTGATTTAATTGACATGTTTTCCCTTACTATTATAAATAATAATATAATTTATATAATTAAATATATATAAATATTATATATATAAATGTAATTGTAAGTAAAAAAAAAAATATTGATATATAAGAAATAAATATCAGCATATGCGAACAAATAACAAAACTAAACATTGTTCAATGTGCACTGTTCACCTAAAGCCTAAACCATATTAAGGCATATCTATCTTCTATACATAATACAACTCACTTTCGATTTGGCAGCCAAATTTAATCGGACACTTGGTTGACTTCATGCAACACATTACAATAAAGTTGTGCCATACAAAAGGGACTTGCCAAGGCATAACTTTTTCGATAGCTCACAGATAGTTCTTGAAGTGTTGCAATAGCTTTATGAACTTTATACAATACTACATTATAAGAATGAAATTATACTATTTGAACGTATTGAGGAACTGTTTGCCATCTTTGAAAGAAAGAAGCAAAAGAAGCTAAAAATGACAATGCAAGAGTGGGAAACTGAAAATGTGTTTCAGATGATATCCTAGACTACAACTTATATGTATAGAATTTAATTTTAATAATAAAATATTATTAGTAATATTAAAATTACAATATAATAATAATAATAATAATATTAATATAATAAAAATTGGATGAAGTTTATTAACCTTCAATTGAGATAATGATTGACCAAATATTGTCTAACTCTTGTTAAAAGTGCAGTTATGACTCCAATACTACTATTTATTATTCATTAATTCTTAGGCCTTGTAATTTATTCAATGTTCATAAAATAATTTAAATAATATTGAATGAAAATCAATGTCATTATATTTTTATTTTTATATCATCTAAATGTAATGTTACTAAAAGGATTTAAATAATATTTTCATGAAAATCAATGTCATTCTATTTTTATTTTTATATCATCTAAATGTAATGTTACTAAAATGATTTAAATAATATTGAATGAAAATCAATGTCATTCTATTTTTATATCATCTAAATGTAATGTTTTCAAACCATGTCAAAATATTCATATCTATACACAAAACAAAGGAAATGACCTTGTATTTTACATTGATATAGACTTCTCTCATCAGAGTATAAAAAATATGACTTTAAACAATTACAGAATTGTTTCATCCTTGTATCAATCCTACATCAGTTCTTTGATCCTACACATTGATCTTCAAATGCATGCTAAACATTAAGCAACAACTTGTTCTTCAAACTGATATTCAGACACTTCTTCAAATACAGCCTCCACAACAAAGTCTAATAAAAATAAAAATTCTTACAATCTTTTTGAAAATTTTCATGGCTCCAGAAAAAATAATGTAATGTGTACTTATTCAACTAAATTCTTCGGATCATGCATATAAATTGATTGTCATTGTTTGACAATATAATAATAAATGAAGATAAAACAAGAACATTGATGAAAAAAATTGAGTAACCATTTCTTGAAGCTTGACTGATCGATTAGAGAGGAGAACTCACTAATGGAGTTTTGTGGTCTTCGATTCTTGAGCAAAGACCTGAATCACCATGTTCTGAAATTGAGAAAAGGAGAAAACTAAATTGAAAAATCAAATAGAGCAAAACGAAATCGAATAGCAGAGTGAAGAGGAGCTTCAATTCAGAGATAAAGATCGGCCATGAGAAAAAGTGTATGCCTCCGAAATTGATTTTCTAGGACATGAACAGAGTGTAGTCTGTAGAAAACGTGAGAACTGTTGGCCTCTGAAACCAAAAAACACGGGTAAGTGAAAAAAAAAAAAAAGGTTAGAAATCTAATCTTCTGGGGCAGAATCGCATATGTTACGGGTTATTTTCATAACCTAGAAAACCCTCTTAAAATTAAGATTTTTTTTAGTGTAGGCTGGAGTTCCTAAATGAGTCCTGGAATGAAATAGACATGACTAGAAAATTAAATAATGCTTTTTAATCAGTTGTTTGTTTAAAGCATTGAATTAATCTATACATGAACTTCGTGATTGAACCTTGCCCAAAATCACAAATTTTAAGACGATTTGCAGGACTTTCATCCAATAAGGTATTCTCGATGACATATTTCCTACAAAAGGCAAAAAAAACTGATATTGCAACAAACACACTGAAAACAAACAATCCATTCTCAGAGTAATATGCATTTCATTTACCATTTCGTGGCAATAACTAACTCCCGCAATCAACTGAGATATCGAGCCTGAAATATTTATCAGTCACAAGAAGAATCAGAAACAAATTGGATAATATTTAATCAATATTTAAATAAGCTCTTTGAATCATTAAACATGTTCACTGTACTATAATAAGTACTTGAGTATATAATTTAGTTTTGATCCTTTCTTTAATTCATGACAAAAACATGCGTTATATAATATTCATTTATATGATTATATCAACTCAGGTATGTGTTTATTAATATGCTGTAACATAGTTGGCAGAAAATCTTGTTCTTGTTTTGTGCATATGCAAACTAACTTATCAGGAATAAACCTTTTACATAGATTTTAGTATTTGGAGTAATTAGTCTTTAATTAATTTTAGATCAAAAGATATTTCCTTCCATTAATACCAGATCTCTAGATTAATACATACTGTTATTGTTCTATGTATCAGGTTAGAATTAGAGTACATATTCTCATCTTATGAACTCTAATTTGTTGGCCTGAATATCAATCAAAAGTGATGACAGAAATCAGAACTTTGCTTTTTTATTGTCTATCATATGAATGAAGATGTGAGTGTGAGAGAGAGCATACTCGATGTTTGTCCTTCATATGGATGTTTTGGACAAGTTGTGATTGAAATATTCCTTTGTCTTTACAGCAAATGCCTCCTTTTTTAATCATATCATGGTTAGGGAGGAACAAAATATTTCTAATTGGATTCTAGATGAGTCTGGTTGTTTCACTCTTAGATCGACTAGGACTTTTTTCTTGGAATCAGGAGTTCATTTGGTCTTCATCTATTCTGCCTTCCAAAACTCTCGTACTCTGAAAATTTTATCATGGGAGACTTCCTACAGATCAACATATTCAAAATGAAGGTTTACATATATGTTTTATGTGTACGCTTTGTGAAAAACACGAGGAATCTATTCAACATTTATTTTTTGAATGTTCTAATGTTTTGCATATTTGGAGTTGGGTTCGACACATTTTTCTTACTTCTCATTTCTCTAATAAGGATAATCTTCTTTCTTTTATTAAGAGTGATGGTAGTCCTTTGGTTAAATTGATTAAGTTTGTTGTGATAACTTTTTTCTATTTGAATGATATCACGTATGAAGAATTATACTAGATTTCAGGATAAGAGTGAGGTTTCTAGGGCTATTTCAGTAATTAAAGACTTAACTTGTCTAGTGGGAAATTTGTCTAAAGCTTAAATGAACAATGATATGTTGGATTTGAACATGATTAAGTTTTTTGGTATTAATACTCGTAGTGGTAAAGTTTTTCGTCCTCTTCCAGTTTTCTTCACCAGACTGGGTTAAAATTAACACTGATGGGGCTTCTAGGGGTATCCTGGTCTTGCTACTTGTGGAGATATTTTCCATGGAAGTATGAGAGATTTTATTGGTGCTTTATCTGCGTTTCTTGAAGTTGTTATGGTTGCTGAGTTTTATGGAGTTATACATGCTATGGAGGAAGCTCAAAAGATGAGGTTTACTAATGTGATTCTGCCTTGATTTGTGCTAAGATTACTGTTAGGACTAATGTTCTGTGGATGCTTCGTAATTGGTAGAATACTTGTCTTAATTACTGTGGGAAAATCAGGTTTAGGACTACTTATATTTTTCGTGAAGGAAATACATATGCAGATAAGTTGGTTAATTTAGGATTTATTCATAGAGAACCATTTCATTGATATAATAAGCTTCCATATAGTATGTTCTTAGAATTCTATATGAATATGTATAGTCTATATATGTATCGTTTTTGTTAGCATATGAATTTTGTATTTTTTATTAATAATATTTTTTTCCATGTGATGAGAGATGATTGTTGTTACTTGATGTTTTTATTATTTTGTGCTTAATTTAAAAAATAGACCCTTTTTTTACTCAAAGAGATTAACTAGTTTTGTTTTTTATACCATACAAAGTTGGATTAAATATGTAAATTATATATAATCTTGATAGTATATATATAATAAATTTTAGAAAAATTAAATATTTTTAAATATGTAACTTTATAAAGAAAATATGTAACTTTATAGCTTATATTCTTATATTTTAAAAATATTATTATACGTTAAGATTAAATTAATTGATGAAATATCAAATAATCTTTATATTTTTTTATAGATTTATTTATAAGTATAATTCATTCAGTAAAAACCCTCAATCTAATAGTAGTTGAGTTAATATATTCAATATAAATAAAATTATTAAACTAAATAGGTTTCTCCCAATTTTTTTTTAATAAATCTAATTGTCAAATATTTATTTAAATACACTCTTTTACTGTTTAAAATGTAAAATGGTATTGCATATCTGTTCTTCAATATCAGCATTACTGACAGAAAAACAGTTGAAATATATTTAGTAGAAACTGATTTCTGACCTCATTTCTATTTTGTTACTTTTGAAAACCTTTTTCAGTTTCACTATTGAATTAATATTAATTAATTTAGTTTGCTTATGTAAATTTTTCAAATTAATATTTTAAAATATTTACTTTTTTTTCTGAAAATACTTTTTAAAATAAAAGGTTGGAAATTGTGTTTGCAAAGCAATTTCTGACCTATTCTACAGTCAATTGAAGAGCATAAATTCACTTAGGAGGGGTTGATTCTGAAAAAAAGATTTATTAAGTAAATATTTGACCATTTATTTGGAGAATGTTCTTATTTTGGGTCTATTGGAAAAAAAAGTTCTCCAAATAGGAAACTTATTAACATATAATTAATTACAACTAAAAAAATGTCATATAATAATGGCGGTTGACTTGCTTACCTTAATTCTTGAATCCTAGTATGTTGTTATAAAGGGTATTTAAGTTCATCTTTATTGCCATGGAAGAAAAAAGTTTATCTTTATGGTGTAAAGAAGATTCATAAAGGGATGAAAAAAGCAAGTAATGTGAATAATGAAATGATTGGTGCATGCATGATGAAGAAATAAAATCTAGAATATCCCCCACTTTACAGAGACAATGATTAATGATTTACAAGTCCAACTCAAAAGAAGGTTAGTTTGTCTCACTCTCAGCACAGTCATGGTCAATAACATCAACATCTACAATAAATTCTAAGGCCCCCACCATTGACATATCCTCAAGACATGTTTTGTGCTACAAAAGGGGTTTGTCAAAAAGTACATATAGCTCAATTGTTTGTGTTTGGTGCTCAAATGACCAAACTTTGTCTCAAAGAAGTGACCATGATATTGAGAACAAGTGGTGCAATGCTATTTATGCTCAGTAAGGTGCTCATATGCCAAACTTTGTCACATATACTGAGAAATTATTGTGCTTTTTAGACAAGAGTACACTATAACAAACATGGATAGTTACATATGGTCATGTGATCATGATTTTAGTGTCAAATTGGTTTGTGTGAAAGAATTGTTACTAGAAATCAATTTTTAGATAAATATATATGCCACTCAACTCAACTAGACTAATTGCAGATAAGAAAAAGTTGGAGTACACCATGATGAGAAGACGTATCTTTCCAATACTATAAAAACAGTTTAAAAATTGCAAAAATATCATTAAGATAATGGAGTGATGAATAAGTCAACATGTAGTTGAATAGTTTTTCTTGTCTAGTGACAATGAATAATATGTTTTTTCTCTCTTTATTTGTTCTTCAAATCAGCAGCATCAAATCAGCAAGGTCTTTTCATTGCAGCTTTACAAAATTTAGTTACAGATTCAGCAGTCAAGGAACACAACAATTCTCAACATATAATCACTATTGATCAGTTTTGACCCGTTTTATTTCATTAGAAGTGAATGGAGAGACGCTACCACTCAGTTGAGGGCTCTCTTCTCTGAAATTGGAATTTAGCATAGCTAGTTCTCTTAGTTGTTGTCTTTTGTAAATGTCATGTGACTCATCCTGCATGAAAGGGGGAGAATCATAAACACTTTCTTAAGTACACACGAGATTTCCATAATGTTACTTTGTCCAAGGGCTTTGCTCATAGAAAATTTGGTTAAAAAGAAGAAACAATAAAGGAGGAGGAGTAGCACTTTCCTGGTATAGGCTTCCCTTGAAGGAAAAGAAAAACAATGTAATTAAGTGCAGAAAGAAGGGCATGATTTAATATGCTTACAACATTGTTTTTCAATGCTAGTCACATTTTGTTAACTGGAAGAGGTAGCTAGCCAGGAAGAGGTAGCCATGATACAGAGGGAAAAAGTTTGCAAAAATCCCTCATCATATTTTCTGGTTTCAGTTTAGTCATTACTTTCAATCATATTACTTTGTTCCCTTGAAATGTGGCTATTACACTAAGTTGGTCCTTCTGATAATTTACCATGTAAAAAGTCACTTTAAAGAATCAAAATGGAACTTTTTAAGTTGAAAAAAAAAACTGATACAGAAAAAAATTGTTGACTAATTGATGACAGTTTTCTCCTAACTTTTCTGTTAAAGCCATGTCATTCTAAAAGTATTAGATGTGGACAGAAATGGTTATTTCTAGGAAGTAATACTAGATGAAGAGTGGACTAAATATCAAGGAAGAGAAGTAAAGAGCAAAATCTCTCACATTAATGAAGAATATATTGTAGACTCTGCAACATAGTTGGAAAAGGAGAGAAATACCACTGGTTTGAGTAATTCTTGTATGATTTCCTGTGCTTGCCTCAACCTTACATCAACAACACTGGCAGGTAGTTCAGCTTCAATTAAAATGTGAAGTGGATCATTCAGGTGCTCATAGCCAGGCCTTCCTCTTAACAACTCTTCCTTTAGAGTAAAAAAGGTAGAACAAATTTAGAGCTTACAAATAACATTGATGTGGAAACAACAAAAATAGTCTACAAATTCAAAGGAAAAACTGAGAAATTGATGACAATAAAACTAGGCTCCATAAAGTCAATGAACAATGCACAAAGCTAGAGGATGCTACCTTGTCTAAGTCTTTAATTGAACCTTTCCCCCTGATAAATACACGGCAACCTGTAGTAGCTTCCACTCGCTTCAGTGAATTACCCCTAGGACCAAGAAGCCGGCCAACAAAATTAAACTGAAAATTAAAATAGCCTTAGTAACTCAAAGGTCAACAGAATATAAAAGTAAAGAGTTCATGCACCCATTATATTGTCATCAATCATAAATCTTCATATATAGCAAGTTTGCTGACTTGTACAATAATTACATTGAAAGTCATACTTGTCATGATATTTGGTTTATTGACAGTGTAACAGTGCATAGAAATCAAAGTCCTAAAACTATCAAATATCATTAGAATAATCATGATTTATTGTTCATAGTAAAATGCTATGAAGCATTACAAATCTTACATTTGGATAGCTATCCTTAGGAATATCCAAGCGCAATATTTTCTTCACAATAGGAGAACTTGGAACAACCGGTGAAGTTTGCCAATCCATGTTTAGTCCCTGCATACTAGCTAGCCTCTGATACATGACAAGTTTAACCAGTCAGTAAAAGAAACTAGAGATTATAATGAAACAGATACGTTAAAGGAATGCTGGTACATGATAGAAAGAAATCAAACTGTGTTATAGAACAAAGATTAAAGCACATATAAATTTCGGATATAGAGGCAATGGAGAAGGGGGAATCTACGCAATTTAGTACCAGAACTGGACAGGTTAAGAATCATATTTTTTACAACAATACATAAATGATATACACTGAATAGAACATAAAAACTGAGGTGCTTACTTCATGTGACAGGCTGTTCCAGCCAGTAAAGGTTGATGTTGAGTTTGGAGAAGCTATATGACTTGGATTTATGAATCGCATTCTATCAAAGTCACTAAATCCTTGGTTCTGCACTAGTTCATTCTTTCCAGTAACCCTTGAAATCTCTGACAACAATAAGGCAATAGTGAATATAAGAACTTGTACAAAGATTAGTGAATCAAAGAACATAAATGATATTAATGCAACCTTTCTGACAGTAAGCAAACTGTAAATTATGCGTAGGAACTAGGAAGTGTAGTGAATGTCATCTATATGAACATCTTGATTATCAAAACTGACTGACATTAAGAAGAAAAGTGGTCATTTGAAGGTTTGTTCTAGTCATGCAAAAGAAAATGCCTATTTTTTTCTTTTCTTAGACTATAGAGAAAGTGTCAAGGTAGAAAGATTTTTGCATTTCTCTGAAAGGAGGCAATGGCTAAATTGCCACCATCTTTTAGTACCATATATTCTTTTTGTGGGTCACCCAAAAAGTATCATTCTAAGATGTTTCCTTAAGAGATAAGAATTCTAGAGAATCACTGGGAAGTTAGCTTTGCAATGTGACTTAAAGAAGAGACTCATTCAGTTGTTTGTTTTTCAGAACATATATGTTTAAAGTTCTAATTCCTTATTCAGTAACCATGATTCATTCAAGCATTAACTGGTTCAGGCCGGTGAAGGTCAGAAATTGACAATTCAGTGCATTTTAAACTTAAAGAAGATTAAATAGAGATTTTAAAAAACAGTCCCTGGCTGCAATTCCACCCGCAATGTCAAGGTTGTTGGAATGTCTGCAACCACAATTGTGGATGCATCGGTCACATTTGTCCGCAATTTCTCACAATATTGAGGAATGCAACGAAACTGCGACCACAATTTAAAACCTTTGAAGAGAAAGAACATTGAAAAACTAGTACATGTAACCAGAAAACTAATTTTGCCATGAAATGGCATAATTCAAATGAAACAATAGAGATAAGTTGAAATGAATGGAAAAGAAAGAGGAGAAAAATCACAGCAGAATACTTGAATACATGGATATGGAATAAACGGACCTTGATTAAGGAGTCTGGTACATAAGGGTAGAACTTGCATGAAAGGTCCAAGCTTTTGGCGTTCTGCTAGCAGCTCCGTTAAGTACTGACTAGAATAAACGTAAACAAGAACATATTCCAATAAATTAATTGAAATTAATATATACCTGTGTGCGAATGAAAATCAAAAGTTCCAAAATAAACGTCAGAATCATCATCATCTACATACCCATCAACATCAAAACTGCTTCTCATGTTTATATTTGGTGAATTGGCCCTTTGGGATGAAGGTAAGGAAATCTGATTGTACATGTTAGACATCAATTCTACAAGGATTTGGGTTGGTTGCAAGGATTAGACTTTTGAGAAAATTCAAAGGCAACAAGAGGGGAGAAGAAAGAGTTGATCGAGAGAGATTGGATGTGGTTCAAAAATCCTGATATGAACAGAATCACCTAACATGGGTGTTAGAAAGACAAGAGAGAAAAATGGTCAGGGAAAAAACAATAAAGGAAGGTACAAAGCTACAAAGAAAAAGGAGGGCCACTTCTGTAGTAGCTCAGTAGTTAAAGCAAGCCTTAAAGGGTGTCACTCTGTACCTCTCTGGGTGTGTTTTAATTGATGTTTTGTTGGCTTGTGTTGCATATGCAAGACTTTATATCATGTTTCTGTGTTTTCCTAATTCCTTAACAAACACAAGCAGGTGGGTTTTTTTTGGTTTACTACAAAACAAAAGAGAAAACTCTAATCAAACATGTATTAGGGGATTGAAGAGATGGATAAAAGAACCAAACAGTCAAAACTTCAAGAGAAATCTCATCAGATATTCACTTGAATTCATAAGCAGATTGCAGAAGAAAAATTAAAAATGCTAAAGCAATCATGCAGGCTCCAAAACATGGATTTTCTCCAATCAATTAGAAAGAAGAAGCAAAGAAAGAGGCCACCCAATGACCAATGAGGGTCACTACTTCTCTGTCACCAGATCATGAGCATGTAGATTGAAACCAATCACTATCATGCTTCACGCATATCAATTTATATTTAATACATTAGTATTATTAGTATTAGTATATGTTTATATTTATATTTATACATAATAGCACATCATTATATATATTGTGAACAATAATGAAATGGTATAAAATATTTTTGTTCCTGTGAAGTCTCTGGAAGTTTTACTTAGTCATAAACAGCAACAATAGAAACACAGAAAAATATCTTCCAACTGCCTTCAAATCAATCAAAATTTGTAACTTCATTTCCCTACTTTGGTGCTTAGCATATCAAATCTCATAAAGAAAGGAAAAAATATCAAGGTATTATTTATTATTATTATACTGCTATTAATTTTGACAGCTTAATAGCCGCTATTATTGATTACTATAATCAACTTGCTTACATTTTGTTTCAAATCTGGTTTGTATTAATGTTATGCCATTTGTTTTTTAAACACCTGTCACCCTATTCTTGTCTTACTCCAACCCACCTACCAAAGCAATTCTCTTTTGATTGGAATTTTCACAGCCCTCATTGCTAAGGAATCACCCCAACATTAATATTATTACTAATAATAAAAATAATATTTTTGACATTATTATTACCAAGGAAAACGAGTCACTTCACACCTTTCTGTGTTTTTTCAAATAAAAATGCACAGGAAAAGAAAGAAAGTCAATTATTTAAAATTAAGAAACAAAAAAATCTGTAACTAAAAGTTTGCATTAAAACAAAATATCCCATTAAAATAGTTATAAATTATTACTTTCAAGAAATAGCATTATAAAATTGGAATAAAACTTATCACATGCATGTAAGTTTGAAACACTATAATATATTAAATGAGCTCCTAATATGTTTATTCTGCCATCAATTTGATGGACATAAAATATAATGAGAAAGTACTCTTACCATTAAAAAAAGATATAAACTTTTTTGTAAGGCAAAGATGAATGTGAGAATTGAAAATGGCCATTAATTTATTTATGAGAGAAATCAAGTTTTTGATATGAGAATCAGACGTGAGAGTGTGAAGGGTGATGCAATTGTGTTAGATTCCTTAAGGGTGATGTTCCTGTATTTGTTGGCATCTATGCATGAGTTGCAAAATGACAGAAATAGAAAGAAAAGTTGTTTATTTTTTGCATTATTTGAATGGGGAGAAAGCATGAAGAATGTGTAGATAGATAGATAGATAGCATTGTTGCAACATCACGTGGAAGAAAATGAAAGCATAGAATGAAAGATGGAAGGGAAGAAGAAGGAGAAAGCTAGGTGATAGCATAGGATTCCTAGAAGAAGAAGGAGTGTTTGGGAGAAATAAAAAAAGTAAATAAAATAAATGGTAATGTGCAATGTTGGGTCAGTGACAAGAACGTGTGGAGCAAATAAGCCACAAGATAGGTGACAATTATGATACTCATGCACACCCTACAATGCTATTTTCTATTTATTTTTTCGCAACTTAGTAATCTTCAAAAATCTTTTGCAATATTGTCGATGCATCACAATAAATTTTCAAGTGCAATCATTCATCAGGATACCAATTTATCAACCAACACCATTTTTTTATGTCACTTTTTTCATCTTACTTTCTTCATCCTAAGATCACTACAATTGCCTCAACTTTTCATTTTTTTTATTCAGATTGTGAGGTTATATTCATTGACAAACTACTATTTTATGGAAAATCTTAAATTTCTGTCATGAGAGTTTATT
The DNA here is from genome assembly GCF_051622355.1 of Phaseolus vulgaris. NCBI lineage: Eukaryota > Viridiplantae > Streptophyta > Magnoliopsida > Fabales > Fabaceae > Phaseolus > Phaseolus vulgaris. Next base: position 25,829,355 of record NC_143503.1, read on the forward strand.
TATTACTATAATGGATTTACCTGCCAGAAACCGTGTAAGAATATGAATTCTGTAAAATTAAAGTGACCAAAAATATTTTTATTTTAAGAAAATGATATTTCGGTAAATAAATATCTTCTTTTTTTCAAATAAATCTTTCATTTTTTCTTAAGAAATATCTTTTCGAATTAGATATTTCTTTTACATAAAAATATCCTTTTCTGTTTTTTTTTTCTTTTAGTTAAAAACAAAATATTTTTTAAAATTTTGAATATTTTTTCAATATAATTGTAGATTCCATAACATATATGTTGGAAATCCCACATCGACTAGAGATAAGGACATTTCATAATATATAAATGGGTGCAAACCTCACCCCCATGTGCCGGTTTTATGGGGTTGAGTTAGGCTTAAAACTCACTTCTTAACAATATAATTACTAATCATAATATATATATATATATTCATTACAACTTTAAAATACTGGGCTTATATAAAAAACTGAGAATGTAAATCTTGTAGGAGATAGTGAATCCATTGTAACTCACAAGGATAGTGACAAGTTTTCTTTTTGGACTTTCATGAGATAAGAGAGGTTCCTAAAAATATGCAGTAATCGGTGGTAGATTTTCAAGTCTGAGGACATGATGTTCAATCTGAATCACTGAAAACCTTTAAGTTATTCTTCTACATTGGAGGAAAAAAAAAGAGACCTTGTGTTGGATTCATTTTGATATACCAAAGGACACGTTTTGCAGCTTGATAATGATGAATGGTAGAAGCTTGAATAAACCAGTTGAGAAGATGAAATACAAAAATTGATACCCGACTGAGTATTAGTAAGATAAAGCAACCTTTCCATAAGTTGGCGATAAGAATCAAAGTTTTGCATATTCATAGAGAATTTTGGTGTCCTTAGATATAGGTGTAGAACATTGTCGGCTGGAAAGCATTCTCATATCAGCAAAGATGTCAATGCCTACTTCCTTTGAAAAAGATTAATTCCTTCTTTAGTTTGAGCAACTTGAAAGCCAATGGAGTACTTTAGTTCTCCAAGATTCTTAATGTTGAAAGTGTTGTCTAGACATTGTTTGATCTAATCAATATCAGTCCAGAAATTTCTTGCAAGTATAACATCATCTACATATACTAACAAAACTATGAGAATATCAACAATGTTTTAATGAAGAGGAAGTAATCAGATTTTGATTGGATAAATCTAATGGAAACAAGAAAATATGTTCGTTTGTAAACCTAGTTCAGTGTTTGAGAAGAAGCCCAGGAAGAGGAAACATGTAAACATCCTCTTCAAAATCCAAATGTAAAAAGGCATTGCCAACATATAATTTATGTATGTGTCACTATCTCATATAAGCAAGAGCAAGCACAAGTTCTACGGTTGTTAGCAAAGTATCCAAATAGTCAATTCCTTCAACTTGAATATAATCCTTCACAACTGACAAACCTTATAGATCCATCAATTTTATATATATATATATATATATATATATATCACATTAAAAATGAAAAAACTTATAAATTTTAATTGTGCCAGCGTATTTTGTTGTAACAAAAGTGTTATTAGAAAATATTTTTTAATTAATTTTATCTTGTATAAGGAAATAAATTGATTTTTATCACATGTGACATAGTCAATAGTTTCCTTTTCAAGTGTCCAATGAGCCATACTTGATTTTGAATCTTTAGTAGAAGAGTTCACCCGGTGCCTTTGTAATTGATTGATGTTATGATTGGATGAATCCTACAAAAGATTTAACAACTTCTGAATTTGTTGAGGAGCAAAAGGGTTGGAATTACTACCTTGTGTAGATTCTTGAGTTTCCTCTTGCATAGAACTATCCCAAACATTAAGATTAAAAACTCGATCATTTTTGTTTTCTAAATTGTTTCCACCAACATAATATTACCTTATCATGTTTGGGTAAAATGGATACTCGTGTTTGGAATAACACTCATCAATTATGTATTAATTCATCTTGTGATAATAATTGCATAGCTTTTCCTAAGCAAGATTTTGTCCTCTGCCTCTGTCATGATTTCTCCATCCTCTCCCATGTCCTTGATCTTTTCAATTATATTTCTCAACAATATTCCAATTTCCTTTTTTCTTAGTAATATTCGTAAAGACCGCTATCTCATGATGAACAATAGTCCTAGTCAATTGTCTTTCTTGTTGTATGACCAACGAAAACACTTTGTTGATATTCAGAAGCAGTTCCATTAAAAGCACTTGAGTCTTCAAAGTGTTAAAGATATCACTTTACCCTTTCAAGAAGCATAAGAAGTATTCCAATTCTTTGAAATTTATGATAATTTTGGACAATGCACAACTACATGGTATGTCACATCTACAAATTAGGATGGGTCTCAAAGATTTGAGTTCCTCCCATGAGGTCTTCAAATCGGTATAGAATTGTGTGACACTTTTTTCTCCTTACTTCATCAAATGTATCTCTTGTAGCAGATCGAAGATTCTAAAATAATCTCCTTTCGAAAATCTCTCTTTTAAGTCTTTCCACAAAATCTTAGTTATGTCGACATATAATACTTTCAGCAATCTAAGGTTTCAAGGTTCTTTTAATCCAAGAGAGAATCATAATATTACATATCTCCCAAACTTCATAGGTTATATCGTCTTGTTCTAGAATTTTTATACTACCGTGTATGAATTTCAATTTATTCTTAGACATAAGCTCTTTCCATACTCCTACTCCAATAATAGTAATGTGTGTCATTGACAGATGGAGATATAAGAACTGCTTCAGGATTCTCTCCCCGAATGTAGGTAACAGGGGCTTGATGGATTGGAGAATATAGTCCTGAAGTCAGCATCCGTGAAGAGGATAGGCAGCATACTTCTTCTTCCTCTCTTGTGAATGGAGTATACTGAGTTGATAGCTCAAAGATGTCTCTTCCGATATGAAGAAGTCGTCCCTCCTCCAACAAAGCCACCTGTGATGGTGTTTATAACCCCACGTACAGGTGCCACATCCCGGCGATTCCGTCCATATCTTCACTCTCGGCTATCCCTTCTTCCTCCCTCATCACGATGGTCTCGCGTTCTCCCCTAGTTGACTCTCGACTTCATGTCCTCTCGACTACTCAGAACAAAACGGTGGAGGTGGCCAGCTTGCACCAACTCCTTGATTTTATCCTTTAAGGCCCAACAGTCCTCTGTTGTATGGCCAAAAGTTACGGTAACAGCGACAATGCTTTGTTTGATCCGCATTTGGCGGAGTGATCGTTCTCTTTGGTGTCGTCATGAGGTCGACATTAAGGGCTTCTTCTAGGATTCTCGACCTGTCGGCCGTCTGGGGAGTATAGCGAGTAAAACGTGGGGGCTTAGGAAAGTCTTTCGGCTTTCTGGATGGCATATGTCTGTTTTTGTCTCCCCTCTTCTCAGATTCTTACAGTGCCCGAGCCTTGGCACAAAATTCTTTTAATTCCTCCAATTGCATGAACTTGGTGGCTCTATGCCGCAACTCGTCCAAACTCACCGCTGGTTGCATGCACAGGCTATCGGAGAAGGGACCCGACTTGAGCTAGTCACCATGTGATGCATGTCTACCTCAGGACTCAGGTTTTGTATGTTCAACGCCACTTTATCAAATCTGTTTGTGAAAGTCCTCAAGGACTATGTCTTCTCCTGCCAAATGTTTACCAAAGTGATGGATGTGAGGTGGTGTGGACGACTTGTAGTAAATTACGCTCCAAACCTTGTCGCCAGTGTGTCAAAACAATCAATGGAGCGTGCAGGTAAGCGAGTAAACCAACTTAAAGTTGTCCCTTAAGAGAGGTGGGGAATGCTCGGCATAACAATGAATCTTTTGTAGTGTACAAACTGACTTGTGTTAGATATGCGTCCACGTGTTCATCCGGGACGATAGTTCCATCATACTTGTCAAGCGTGGGATTGTTCCAGGAACTCGACAAAGGCACCTCCATGATTGCTTCCACAAAAGGACTTCGTCGGGGTGTCGTGCCCAAAGTGTTTGTTGATGTCGACCGAGTATTCTCCTGATAAGAACTCCTGACCTCTTGAGTTCCCAGATAGGTGTTTTTGGTTGGAAGAAGCTCCCCCTCTATAGTCTTTAGGACTGTTGGTTCCCATTAAGTTTCTGCTTCATCCGAGCATTTTCCCTCCTCAACGCCTTTATCTCTTCCTCACTCTTCTTCTTCATTCCTTGGATCTCTTCCTCGTTTTTCTTCTTCAACATTTCCATCTCCTTCCTCATTTACAAAATCAATGTCATTGGGTCAGGTTGGCTAGTCTCTCCTACTAGCGTATTTTTGTCATTGCCTTTCATATTCCTTGTTGTTACCATGTGGACACTGCAAAGGGTTTCTTCCTGGTCCCATGATGGACGCCAAAATGTTCTTACAAGGTCGTGATCCTATCAGAGGGATTTCGTTTGTCTTCGTCTTTCAGTCTTCTTGACCTTCAAGTGTGGTGATCTCCAGTTGGTTCTTCCTCTCTCCAAGCCGAAAGGAGGGGGTATCTGCGAAGGCACTCCGACGATCAAGTCAGTCCGAGTACAATATGCAGGTGAGTTGGGAGTGAAAAATTACCTTTGGTGTTGGGGTCCCCTCTAATATTTATACTTTTTGGATGGGTCTCAATTGTTGTGGGCTTGCATGTGGGTCCAAAAGAGGGCCTAACTACGTCTTAATCATGGTTTACCATTAAGTATGGCTTAATTATAGTTAATTGTAGGTTTATGGGTTGCGTTCAGATTAGGGAAGTTATTCGGCATTCTCGATTATTCGGTCATGTCGGTTTTCTCGACAATTCGGTAGTACATTTGTCCCCAATCTCGAGTGGAGCGATTTGAGAGTAAACGTAGAGTCTATAAAAAAAATTTGTTTTATCTATAACCTAGATATTGATATCGGGTCACATGTCAATATTTATTTTAATAAATACATTTATTATAATAAAATAAGTAAATTAAAGTAAAAAAATACTAAAACAATATATTATACAAATTAAATTATTCTAAAATAATAATGTTATTTAATTTATAAATAAAGCAATCCAATTATTTTTTTATTAATTTTTAAATATAAGAATAAATTTGTAAATTTACATTTTTATCAATTAAAAAATATAATTTGAGTCACCTATCACATCACTTATAAATTTTCCCAACACTTTTTACTCTAATTACCTTTATCCAAACAACCTCACTTTCTTCACACTTTCCATTCAAATCATCTCAAATCTACTCTCTCAAATTCATTCCCTAATTCAAATAAATCATAAAAGTTTTCTCAACTAATATTAGATATCTTTTCAGATGACAACATGAAATTTTTCTATGAGAGTCTAATAATTATTTTTGTTGTTGTCCACATGAAGGAATTATTTTATATTCGTTTAAATAAGAAAATTAAAATTTAATAAATTTGAATCTTCCGTAAATTATAAAATTATTTATCGAAATATAAGATTAAGTGAAACAAGAGGGTCCTCATCCACCTCAACTATCTATGAAAGAAAAAAAAAACATGGAATTGATAATATCTAAATAAACACACACAAAAAATTTGCTGGGTTCAACAATGCTCAGGTTCAATCCAATTTTAGTCTAAAATCCCAAAATCTAACTTTCAAAAACTACAATCCATTCCCAACCATTGAACCTTTAGTTTGGGACTAGTTTGAATGAAATCACACAATTTAATTTGACTTTGGATTATATTTTGTGTATAATATTTACTAAAAATTGCTACAAGCTAACAAACAACACACTACTATAAATTTAGATTAACAATTTCATCCCTTTAACCTAATCATAGTACTGGCAGATTTAGTTCCATATGCAGAAACTCCAAATAAAGATAATTCAAAATCTAAAGACAATAAAAAAACTTAGCCAAAAAAAAATTTGCTCACCCACTTAATATTTATGCTTTGCTGCTTCCTAGTTTGTAACTTCGAAAAAGAAAAAAAAAATATAGGTCCTTAAAAAAATTCAGAAAGAATGTAGGTTGTAGATATAATGATTTTATAGAAATGTAGAATGAATTGAACTTAGTTTATCAATATATATAATTCTCTAAACTTAAATCCTTATCATTCTTCATTTAAAAATCTTCCAAAACAAAACAAGTCATTGCAGTCTCATTGTTGCGTTTTTAAGAGTTGGAAGACTTAATTTCCTCTATTATTAACAATAGACCAAATTTAATATGACATAAGTTGCTTAATCAGTTTATAGTTATGTTTAGCTCTCAATGTTTTGTTTTATTGATCGTCCATATTCAAATTACCATACAAATTAAGACTCGACAATTACCTAAGTTAAGTAAAATGAACTTGTGTCACAAAATGTTAACCTTTAACCAAATGCTAGAGAGTTAGGTGGATATTGCCTAATAAAACTGGTCTTTGTAAATACCAAAATTTGCATATGGTATCCAAAATTTTCTACAAAGTAGGAACATGGTCATCTTCAGGTTGAACTTGTTATCTTTAATTCCTCATGACGTTGTAGTTATTTATCAGGCTAGGAACAAATTTACCTAGCCTCACGACTGACACCATTATTCTTGTTCAAAATTTAAATAACTTCAAAGTAGAACATTTAAGTTAAGATCCCTTATTCATTGTGAGATATATATTTTATAAGTTCTAGTTATTTGTTTGTAATAATCTAAATCATACTAATGTTACCTAATATTTAAAATTTATATTTTTTTCAAAAAAATTCAAGTACCACAAATAGTCATTCTTTTATATTTTTCTAAGATTTTAGATAGTTTTATTGAATCCCTCTAAACCCTATAATTGACTTTACATAAATAAATTACATATTGAACTCATAATTGACTTTGACTTTAGATAAAATACATTCCAAGAAGAGATCGATGATACTAACTACTAGTACACTATTGGTTAATGAGTACACAAACACCCAAATCAACACAATCGATGGATTTCCTAGCTAAAATAAAATATAGAGATGAGAGAAATGAGGGTGCTGCTAAACATAGTCTCTTGGTTTTTTGGCCGAAATAGTGTAAAAGCGAAGCCAATGAGATTCATGGAAATCATACCCAACTAAACCAAGAAAACTGAATTTCTTACCATGGACATTAGATAGAGAAACTAAAACATTCTTTTTAACTCATTATGAACACAAAAATTACACAACCAGGGAAAAAGGAAAATTTGATCCAACAAGAATCCTCAAATCTAAGGTATGTAGTCATTTTCAATTGTTGGTCTTGTGCGAGTCCCCACCGCTAGTGGTGCTTTGGTGCCCCCAATGGATGCCATGTGCAAAGTTTCATTGCTCTCAGCTGCCCATTCCAATTGCTGAATCTTCATCCCTTGTTTGGTTCTCCTCACTTTAGCAATCAATAGACTCAACATGATCAACAACAGGCATCCACCAACAAATGATGCAACAATTATCCACACCTTGTGCTTGTTCCTAGTACTCCCTTTCCCAATATCAGCAGCCACAGCAACAGCAGCAGGTGCTGGGGACGGGGACGGGCCATTAGACTCCACAACAATAGAGAAGTGCCCTTGTTGGACTGTTGAACATACATTACCATGTGATAGGATGTCAAATTGCACAGAACCATGTAGATCAAAGTACACACACTTTGGGACTGACCCTGATGGTGCTGGTTTTACATGAGGGAACTTTATCAAAATTGGCTTATCAGAAGCTCTAATGTCCAATTCAGGCAACTCAGAAGCAAGCAAACTGGCACCACTATATGACATTAGACCCAAAACAGGAGTCAAATAAGAGTAACCAGGCAAAGGGTAAAACTTCTCAGACCAGTTGCCCAAGTTGTGGTAAACCAAAACAAGCCTCTCCACATAAGGCTGCTCAACCACCCCAATTGGGATCTGAAACTCTTTGTAACTTTCAACACCTCTGGTCCTCAAACTACCACTCCTAAGCCTCATTGTTGAAACTCTAATCCCAGTTAGGTTTCTGGGCACTTGGGCGTCATAGGGTACCCCGGTTTTTGGCCTCAAAAATGCCTTAAAGGCGCAATCTTGAAGAATGGCATCAAGGGTCCGGGATGAGATGGCAGTGTCCGGTGGAACCTGGGCGCTTGAAAATACCAGAGAAAGAAGTAATGGCAACAATGAGAACAAAAAAATGGTTCCAACCCTCATCAAGATCTCATTCGTTAGTCAAAATCAAACTAAACCCACCAAGAATCTAACACCGAAAGAAACAGCCACAGACTAGGACACGCAAAGAATGCAACACAGAGACAGAAAAGGGAGAGACTTTACAATTTAAAGCCCACAAAGTCACCAAAAAGTGTTGACCATTCCGTTTGTGCAATCTGCAGATACCAATGGTGAAAGGAAGAAAAACGGCAGAAACCCCGCCCCCAAGAACTAAAAATCAGATCTTTCAGGGGACCAAGTGATGTGATGTGGTGGGCTGTGGGGAAAATCTAGAAATTGTCGTCAAAGATTCAGTCTAGTGTTTGGGATTCAAGGAAGCAGCAAATGGGCAAGGCCTTGTTCCAGAATCTGATTGAAGAAGGAAAATGGTGGAGAGGGGGAGAGAAAATGGGTTGAGAAAAGAAAGAAAATTAACAAATTGGAAAAACATCAAGTGAGAAGCTTTGCCCTTTGAGATTTGGAGGGGAGACACTCACACTCACACTAGTGTACATGTTAATGTGCTAATGCATGCAAATTCCTCCCTTCTGCTGTTTTGTTGTGTTGTGTTTGATGGGACCCTAATTTACCCAGTTTTAGATTTTACTTGGATTTTTTTTTCTGTTTATCTATATTTTCTAGTACATTTTTATCTGTGATGTATATATTTACTGTTTTTCTTAAATTCAATTCTAATTTCTTACTTTTATTTTCTGCTAGGTAATCTGAAGAAAAATCGCTAGATTACTTTTTTGTAGGATTAGATTAGATATTTTCCAAAATTATAGAGTAAAAAGATTCTGAATTAAATCCAAAGAGAATAATGGTTTTTAAATAGATCCAGGAAAATCCTTGGAGGAAAAGTAGGGGGAAAAGGTGAAAAACATTGCAAAATGGGGGTGTCAAATGAAGAAGGTACCAACAAGCATGTGAAGTTTGTACCAAAAAGAAGCATGTGAAGTTGTTGCATAAGAGGTGGAAAAATAGCTGGTAATTGTAACAGTAATTTAATAGAATTATTTTATTAAGGCACACATGTAATAGTCAATGCCACAACTAACTTCCTGTCTCTGTGGGTTCTTCAACTGCCTAATTAGGAAACAAAGGATGTCAAAAAGCTTAGCAATTGGATGAGAGTTTCTGAAAAGTATTCAACATTAATAAATAGTTAATGTGGAATTTGATTTTAAAATGAAGACAGTTATCATGAACAGCAACATAGCTGGTACCTTCTGAAATTACTTTTTCCCTTTATTTATGTTCTGTTTTTTTTTTTCAATGTTGGTTCTTGGTTGCTGAATGACGTTAAAAATTGTCAAGGATTTTTATTTACAAAACTCAGTTTAAAAAGATTGTGACTCATAATCAATCAAGTACGATGATACGTTCAGTTTTCTCTCAAGTTGCGTCATGCGTCTATTTTTCTTTTTTTTTTCGTGGCATCATGTATCTTTAATAATCCGTGTCATAAGTAGTTTTTAGTTTAAATAGTAAATACCAATTAAAGAATTATTAAAGAAAAGTATTCGATTTTAATCAAAAGGATCAAAATTAAATTTGACTGAAAAAATAAAACTAAAAACTTGTATGTTCCTATGAAACATTTATTCCTTTTACACAGCCCTTATTGAATATTTTTTGTACTATAATTGCCAAATAGATGTATATAAGAATTCTTTCTTATTTCTACGAAAACAAAAAAATTGATACATAAATACTAAATGAAATAAAAAGGAAGACGTAACCACTACCTTAACAAAGAAAAAGTTCTTTTAAACTATTACTTTCTCTAAAAATAAATAATAATAAAAATAAAAATATAATAATTTTGAACAAGTTAAATAAACAATAATTGGGAAGGTGGTGTAGGTGGCAACGAAGACAGGGTCTGTGAAACTGTAAAATGGAAAAGAAGAAAGATGAATGTTTGAGATAACTAAATTTCAGTAAAAAACAGAGAGAAAACCGAAACTCGATCCTTGTCTATCGGATGAGAGCATCTTTTAGCAGATGCTTCCCTGTTACACCATCATATCACATCATATCTATCATGCCCACACTTATGTACGGATTGGACTTCTGAAACAAAGCTATCTCCATTCCTGCACCTCACTCTTTTTTTGGTTAAAAATCGTGTTAAACTCACAATGGTTATTTATCCAATAATTTCTGAATGATAAAAAAAATTGTAACTAACTGTAAAATATTTTCTTTTTATTCGTGGGAGGCTCTAACTTCGTATATATTTCAAGATTTTTATCTGTTTTTTTTTTTATTGTTGTACGTACTAATGAAAAAGAAATCCACATGAAGCATTTTTTTTCAAATAATATAACGTTACAAATTTATGTTTTCTGTTCAACTTGAAATCACTAAGCAAAAGTTTGTGTATTAACGAAAATTTATTTTGGTCAAGGTTTACCTACATTTGTCATTAGATTACTGGTTTAAGGTTTTAGGTCAATCTAATGCAATGATGATCAAAGGTCGGAAAGAGGTCGAAGGAGAATATGGCAGTTATGTAGACCTTGACCAAAATTTTGTTTGACCCAACAAACAGAAGGATTAAGCGATTTTGTGAGACGAGAATGATTATAGATAAAATTAATTATAATTGAATTCTACATTTAATATCAATTAATATAAGTATTGAATATAGATTGATGACAATATAAGAAATAAAATTGGAGAAGTGATACAGGAATTTTGTCATGTATTGCTGCTTTGACTCAAGTAACGTATGGTGATATAATGAAAAAATAAATAAATAAAAGCCCAAGTTACACAATGTAAGGTTAAGGTACAAAATTACATCAAGGTAACGTCACCCACATACATGAAACGAGCTGCATATAAATAAAAACAATAAAAGTATGAAAAGTGGTGCATCACCATTTCAACAGACGACTTTCATGTTATTTTGCATCATGTCCTGTGCTGGAAGAGATGCTTCTAGTCGCTTCGGAACTCCGTGAATCCTTTACAATCACCTCAGAACTCTTAACATACTTTCCAGATATGGTAGATGGGATGTCTCTGCTCAATTCTGAAGTTATGTCAAGGTTGGGATCTGGAGACTGTGATTGTGGGGTTGTGGGTGTAGTAATAGAATCCAGGGATATATTAGGCACCTGGGGAAGGTTAAGAGGGTTAACTTCAGTCACTTCTTCGTTGCTCTCGTCGAAGTACACAACATCTTGCATTGTAAGTTGGTGATATTCAACAACCTCCCTTAGAAAACGATTCTCACGGGCAAAAACTGAGTTCTCGTGCGCCAGGCGAGCTTTTTCAGCAAGAAGAGATTCAAGTTGCAGTCGTATCTGTAATGAGAATTAGAAGTATATTCACAACACATTTTCCTTCAGGACTCAATGTGAGTTAAATTTGATATTCAAATCAATTGAATTAAATCTGAACCAAAGCTCGGAAGAACTCAAATATGATTAATCTGGTAAGATTTTTTGGTTCCTTTTTCTAAATGACGGAAGTAGGGCGAGATAGAAGTGTTATGAAAAAACACAAACAATAGAGAAGAGGAAAAGAACAAGGGAAGGATAGCATGGTTTGGGGTCCATATACAAATTTTTTTTAAAAATAGCTAGCCAGAGCACAAGGCTTCCACCAATACAGGGTTTGAAGTGGGTTAAACAAAAGTGGCTTTACCATTGTGTGCCGTGAATTTAAGGATCAATAAGCACCATGTCATAAAAAGTATAATACAATTCATAACTGAAACAAAAGTAACAGCTAATTGTGCTCACAAAATTAGATTGGAAAAACGGGACATGTCTACCATGGGGAAGAAATAAAATATGTGAAACGAATGAGGTGATAACCTTCTGTATGCCACTGAAAGATGCATAAAAAGGGAACTAATGAAATCGAAAAAACCAAAAGGATAGAAAAAGACAATGAGACATGCATACCAAATCATCATCATCCTCGTGACTGTCTCCCCTTTCACGATTCTCACGGAGGATTTTATTTTCTTCCTCTAGCTGAGCACATCGATCCTTTGCAAAAGCCAGATCAGCTTTGACAGTCTTCAACTCCCGAAGAAGTAGTTTTGCTTTGGCAGCCATTGCCATGGCAACCTGTGACAAACAAAAATGCAAACAATGCATCCTATGAAGAAGATTAAGATATATAGTAGAAGCTAGTAAATGATATCAACTTGGTACCACGCTAGGAATAATTAAGTCATAAAACTTTAATATATGATCATAAAACAAACATACTGAAAATCAACCTTTTTTCTGTTGGGGAAAGGGGGATATATATAAATCAGGAAATTAAACATGATCTTTTATCTTAAGAAACACGCACAAAAGAAATACAAAAAAATCATGTATTAATAATGGTATCAATCCAACACACGGTATATAAGAATAGTAAAGGCGAAATAATGAGTTGAAAGAAACCTGAAAAGTAACACCAAAGTATTACTTTGGCATTACTTTCAGCTGTAAGGTCCACAAGATTGACTTAAGATAATTATGGCCATGTGCAAGCTTTAGGGCCACAGTTTTTATAAATGGCTATAGGTTTGCAAATTAATTTTGTGGAGATAAAATTAGCGATTAAATTTAGAAGGTGAGAAGAGATATATTCAATGGAAACTAGGGACATAAGCATCATTATGAATTTGATTATCTATAGTCAATGTAGCAAACAATTATGATACAGATGTGGGGTAGGTAGGGTTCTATATCATCATATATGGAGGTTTAAGGTTTAATAAAAAACATGGTTAGTTGAAGAGTACTGATAAGATTATACAACTTAAAAAAACACCTTAACTCTATAATCCTTTAAAGTTCCAACATCAAGGCTGCCCTTCTATAGAAATATCATTTCCTTATATACTTTTTTAGCTGAAGATTTCACAAAACAAGTTCATCTGTGAGAAACATGAAACTGTCGGTGAAAAATAATTGTTGTAGAAAAACTAGATAATAGCAAACTGAATCTTTCTGCAAACTGAATAATAATCATTGAACTTTTAAAAATGCTTACACATTTCCTATTCCAATTTCAAGTCTGTCTAAACTCCATACATTTAAAATAAAAATATTGACTTACAAAAAAAATTAATTAATTGATAAAAAAATTTGAAGATTTGACAGTCCAACACAAGTACTTTTACCACATTAAAAAGTGATACAAAGGTGCCACCTTACGTCGCGAGATGCCTTCAGTTGAAGTTCTTGGTCTGTTTGATTTGGTGACATCTGGTTTCGCCATTGGGATTGCTGATGAACTGTACTAGAATGGTTTCTCTCCTGATTTTGTCCTACAAAGCTTCCAGGCTTCTTCCTGATATGTTTACGAGTTTCGTGAATGATATCTGAAGTCCGGTTCTCAACAATTGTTAAACCTTCCTACACGTAATTAGCACAGGTGCTAAGAAATCACAACACATACTTTTGGGAAGGAAAAAGAAGTTTGAAATTTGTATTTGAAGCCTGACAAGAAATAATAAAACCAACAACCTACTACAATACATTCCCATCCCTATCTACATAAGCCCGTGAGGCAAATGCATAGTAAAAAATCTAATGTAGAAATAAAAGGACAATATGCCATCCTCACCACTACCAAGAATTCTAATATAGATCTAGATATATAATACGCAAGCAAAAATGTTCATATCAAAGCTCACCTCCAAAGATTTACCAATGGTACCACCAATATGAGTAAGAGAAGATGTGATAGCATCTAATCCCTTCATAAATGCTGGACCGTCCCTTTTGAGATTGTTCTCCTCTGGATGGTTTGAATTTTGGAACTACAAAGAGAATGACAATAGCAACTATTACAAGCCCAATAAAAGAATATCACAACAATTCAAATTCAGAAATTGGAAGTGTTATGATATTTATTGCCCCCCTCGGTGTTCTGTTAATAGTTATTTGTTATCTCAGCACAGTTGCCATTTCAAACACGGACACAGATTGGGCAGTTTTGCAGCAATTATTTTTCCTTGTACTCTGATGCACATTATAGGATTCTTAATCCATCTTTTATTTGTACCTCACCTTCTTTCATTTCATACAGTATTGATAAATCTTCATTTCTACTAAAAAGTAAATAAATAATTTGATAAAAGCATGTTTACTATCTGGTGAGTTAGCCTTTTACATTTTAGTGCAAGAAATCCATAACAGTCAATCCCACATAACAGCAGCTGACCGCAAAAAATGCCATAGGGGAAAAGTGAGAAACAGGGGATAATCACTATTTTGAAATTGTGATGTTCATTACATGTATCGTACTCATGTTGTCAAACTAGAGGGTAGTAAGAGAATCAAAAGGGGATAAAAGTTCGTGACTCGACTAGTAAGAAAACTTGTGCGTGCATTAAAAATAATATAGAATAGAAAAATAACTCAATAAATCATATATGTTAAGATCCAATACATAAACACAACTCAAAATAGGTTCACAAATCAAAAAATTACTCATAATAACAAACAAACTCATAATTACTTAAACTACAAACAAACTATCGAAGGACATCATTCATTTTAAAATCCAGATAGTACATGATCTACCTCCTCATTCACATAATCCTATGAAGCACGCACACAACTCTTAGATATTGTGTCCTTGTGTGAAATGTATCTAACAACACTCATACAACACCCATTTGACACATGTCGCACAATCCACTGATGTGTTGAATTAAAAAAAGGTTTTCTTGCGATTTAAACACTTCAAGACACAGCTCTCACACAGCTTTAAGTAGGGAACACATATACAACTTCAACATGAAATTTTTTTAATTTCAGAAGTTGGAGAGTTAGAAAGTTATTGGGTAAGCTTCTACTTCCCCTATTTCCTTCCATCTGGTGCTGCTCATTCACAACTTCCATTGCTTGCAATTTCCCTCAACACTTTTTCTCACTTCTTGACTTCCATAATTCCTACGGGCTTCTTCATTTTTTCAATCCCGAGACTTCCATAATTCCTACGGGCTTCTTCATTTTTTCAATCCCGAGACTTCCATTGCTGGTAAAAGGAGTGGCTGGCTGTTCACTTACATTTCTTTATTTCATGTACATATCTTCATTTCTTTCATATTTCTTCTCCTTTTCTTGAGTGGGTGGATTAGAGATTGTATTCTTTCCCTGCTTCTCTACTACAATACCACTTCTAGCAGCACCACTCGAACCACCTAAAGTAGGTTTACTGCCACCAGATGCCAATTTCTTCTTGCAAATTCTGAACAGAACATTCCAAATCTAAATGGCAGCAAGAGCAGAAGAAAATATTAAGAAAAAGTAACATGGGCATCAAAGAGGATGAAGCAAGCCTTATTAATGGCTAGCGACCACAAAGAGAGTGTTGAGAGTGCGTTGTGATGGTCGATGCCAAAAATTATGGCCAACAACGACTATGGGAGTGACGTTGATTTGGTGGGCCGTTGAGTAAAGTGGAGTTGCAAATGATGCTTTGTATTTTCTCTAATATGCAACTAGGAACTTTAAGAGCAAAACGGGCCATTTTTTAATTTTTAAAATTGGGTCACGATAAAATCGACCCATAAAGCCCATCTACATTGAGTCAAATGATTGGCTAGCAGCCCAAGCCCACACACAATAACACATCAGGCAAGATTGACACGATGAATGGTATGTTGATTTCGCAAGTAAAATCACAATCCCACAACAGACCCTGATTTTCCAATTAAATTTGATCCACTCTCAAACATACCTAACAAAAACATGATTTCAAAAAACAATTTTTTTTGCAATTAAAAACTTGAATTAAAAACCCTAATTTAATCCCCTTCCTACCCTAATTTTGTCATAATCAAAAAATTCATCTTCCCTAGCAAATGACAGAGGACAACCATAACAACGTAGACCACCATCGCAAACAATAATACACCACCATCGCAAACAATAATGCACCATCTCACAACGGCAACACAGTAGACTAGAACCACGTCATGCGACAAACGACACGCAACAAATAGCAGACACTGGCAAGCAGCGAGAACGATGGTGGGAGAGTAGAGACGACCACAGTGCAGCGAACGATGCACAATGACCACTGACGACGAAACCCTCATGAGCAACATTGGAGGAGAAGCACGAATAAGATGAGCCTTTCTAATTTTTGTAGAGCAAACAACATCGTTTAGGTTTAGAAAAAACCCTTTGAACTCACCAACTCAATTGCAAACTCGCGAGTTTGGCCGAGTTCATCGAGTTTTCTTATGAGTCTACCGAGTTTGCTTCATAAACAAGTTTACTTCCGAGTCAACTTGGCCAAGGGAAGTGGAAACATAAATCGAACGAGTTTACAAGTCAACTCGCGAGTTTGATAACCATGCATACAAGTATTGAGGACTTAAAATAAATCATATGTCAAGTATTGACCAAAACCGTGACAAGCAAGCTTGCTCGTAAATGGCCAAAAATTGTAGTAGATAAGTGACGGGGGAATAGCATTTCTGATTTGATTCTATGAAAGGGGGCCAAAATTCCAATATTGTTGCTTTAAAAGAGCACCAAATGAAACATTCCAAAACCTAAAATGGGATTTTCACTCATGAATACTAAACTACAATATATGGCCATAATTTCATGCAAACACAGCTGCAATTCAGCTATACAAAACAGCACCACAACACTGCTATAGCAGCACTATGAGCAATCACACATGATTATGTGTGTATCCTTACAAAATGAAATTCATTTTGTGAAGAACTAAAATTACAAAAATTAAACTATAATATGATTGTTTACTATGATTAAATACAAGAGCCTTCCAAAAACTTGACCCCATTCAAAACTTCAGTTTCAAATCAGTGAAATCATATTTAACTGACTTTTATTTTCCAGATATAACATACAAAGCAGCATCTCTGCTGAGAATTTGAGATATAATTCTAAACTCACCTTGCCCCTAGATGCTACACCAGGAAATTGTGACCTTCCCACTCCAGCCATTTCAGATTGCTGGGGTACATTATCATCCTCAATAATTGACTTGGCTTTTCTGGCTAGAACACCCCAAAATCCATTCTTGGACTCGTTCATGTTCTTCATAGATGTATATTCATAGGGTCTTGAATCCTACATGTAGAGCACCGCATTTAGCAAAATGACTACTATTTTGAATCAACATAGTGATACTCTAAATACTAAGAATACACATTAAAAGAGACAGAAAAAGTAAGCATATATAGAAATGAACTTCCAACCTTAACGGATTCACTCATAAAAAAAAATAATATTAAATCAGAATTAGTTGTAACAGACTCATCCACTTTTTACTTTTAAGTAATAAACAAATTTCGGAACTGGAATTATCCAGACATCAACAATTAAAAGAAGCAGTTGCTCTAAATTTGCGGGCAAAAAGCTAATAAAAAAAATCACCAAACGAGGGATAATTATACAAAAGATGAGAAGGCACACTTGGAAAAATACAGAGCTATACTCCAACACTGCAATCTTAAAGATCAGAAGTTGCTAATACGAAGGGACTGTAGAGATTTTAAGTTGACTGCGTTGACATACACCATGTTTTGACTATTTTTGCTAAAGTTGATATCACTTTCACACCCTGCTTGTATTGCAACCGCAGTATGAAACTGAAGGACGACACACCCTGTATGCTACACTACACAGCAGCAACACAAACCCTGCAATCCAAGAAGACCTCACCAAACGAGGGATAATTATACAAAAGATGAGAAGGCACACTTGGAAAAATACAGAGCTATACTCCAACACTGCAATCTTAAAGATCAGAAGTTGCTAATACGAAGGGACTGTAGAGATTTTAAGTTGACTGCGTTGACATACACCATGTTTTGACTATTTTTGCTAAAGTTGATATCACTTTCACACCCTGCTTGTATTGCAACCGCAGTATGAAACTGAAGGACGACACACCCTGTATGCTACACTACACAGCAGCAACACAAACCCTGCAATCCAAGAAGACCTCCATTTCCCTGCGCCACTTGCGATTGCATAGGAAACAGTGTGCATCAACAACTACCTCACAGCATCCAAATACAGTTCTGATGTTTCACTGGCATAGGAAGAGTTCCCCACTTTTCCATAGTTCGTACCAGTACTTTAACAGGATTTCTTTAACACATTCACTGATGCAGATATTTTACGAAACTCTTTTAAACTAAACTACTCTATTTCCCTTTGCCTATTCTCCATTTAAAAAGATTTCTCTGATTTTCTTCTCGCTCGATAAACAAATATTCAATAAACCCTATCCAGCAGACATCTCATGAGCAAATAATATACCACGAACAAATTGAAATCAAACTAGTACAGTCACACTCAGCATACATCGGAATTTTCATATTTTCTAAAGAGAGAAGTGGACCTTGGAGGAAGGAGGAGGAGTTGGAATGGGTTCAGAAGGAGCTGCCGGAGAAGCAGAAGCAGAGGAGAGACCATAGAGAGAGGACAGGGATGAGTCGCGACGCGCCGAAGAAGCTCTGATAGCTTTTGCAGCAAGCGAAGACGAAGACGAAGACGACGAAGACGCTAAACCTTCAACGACGTCGTTTGGCGGCGGAAAGGGGTTAGGGTTTCGAGTGATGTCGTCTTCGAAGGTCGAAAACGAAGGTTTCGAAAACCCTTGCTGCTGTCTCCGTCTATACGCCATCGAATCAATCACTGAAAACAAAAAAAGCACCAAAACGATTCGCACTGGAAATAAACGGAACTGGCGCCACCGCCACTGCCACCGTCTCGGAACTACCGGAAACTGCTTCCGCCTCGAATCTGGATCCGATCGCAAACCACCGCGGGAATACTGTGTGTGTGCAGTGACGGCGTTTATCGAAATAAATTGATTTCTTAATGTAATAAAAAAATGGATATCAGTGTCTGCGTCTCCTTCTTTCTTTGTCTCTCTTGCTTCAACAACTAACTAATTACAGATAAAGTATATTTGATTCTTCTACTATTCAAGAGTGGCTTTGGTAGGATCAAAATAAATGAAAAATAAAATAAAATAAAAGTGAAGAAAAAATAGTATAAAATATAAAAAAATATTTATTTAACAGTACACAGTAAAAACATATATTTCATAATATATTATATTAATATTTTAAATTAAAAAAATAAAAAAATATTATTTGATTAATTTGTGAAGTATATGTTTGTTATTCGGGTGTTAACATGTCACCAACAAATAAAAGAAAAGATTTATATACATAGTATCATTAGTGTTGTTTCCATTTGAAACCTTAATTTGATAATATGTAGAATAAATAATTTTATTTAAATAGTATGTAAGTTTATTTAAAATAAAATTATATATTTCAGTAAAATATAATAAAAATGAAATATTTTATTTTCTTTGATTACCTTTAATGCTGGATCTCTTCTGGTATTTATACATTTTGGATGTGTTTCAGTTGTCATGGACCTGCTTGTGGATTTCATGTCTTAATCACGATTTACCACTGATATGGTTTAATTACAGTTAATTGTAGATTTATGAGCTATATTTAGATTAAGAGAGTCATTCGACCTTCTCGACCATTCAAATCGTTCTTCTCGTAATACAAAAACCATAATAGTTATATAAAATAAAAATAGTTAAGTTTCAAACATAATTATAAACTATAACTAACACTAATACTTAAAAAAAATAGAATCTCTTTAATTCTACATGTGTCCATTGACTCGTCATTTGTAAAAACAAATGAAATTGAAAATAAATATTAATTTTTTTCATAATAGTATATAAAAAATTAATAGACATTTTTTCAAAATATTTAAGATTTTTTAATACATGTTCTCAAGAATAAACAATATTGAGAATGGTTATAGTTCACATGCAATTGATATAATAGACATGTTTATTACTTATGGTTATTTATTTTACTAATATATGAAATTAAACTAAGTTAATTTATTAAAACTAAAAAAAATAAGATTTTAATAGTTTTAATGCAGAATTAAAGTATTTAAGATAAATATAATGTAAAGTATGTGACAATGAAGTGGATTTATAACCTAAAACATTACGTATATTCATAACACTAAAAAAATAGTCATTAGTAGTTTACAAAATGAACTACAAAAGCATGTTTTTTCGTAATTAAAACATAAACATATATTAGAGTCTTTATATCTAAACTTGGTTATCTAAACTTGGTTTTCATTGTAATGAATAAAATCACCCAATAATATTGTTGATGGGACAAATAAGCTTTAATTACCAATGAAAAAAAAGTCAATTGATAAGTGATATTCAAATTCGTTACATATTAATTTAATTAAAAGTAAATAAAAAAAATTCTAATAATCATGATGTAATTAATTTTTTTGATCAAATCTAAAACCTCAATTATCTTTACTGTTAATATTAATTTTTAATATTAATTTCCAAACAAAATTACAAATTTTATTTCTAATATTAATCTTAAATTACAATGCAAATTTAAATTTTATTTAAAATATAACCTTAATATCAATGTTAAATTTACAAGCTTTAAAAATATATAAAAATTGAATAAAAACATTAACCTAAGGTGCCCAATGTGGTGGCAGCGGGAGAGCGGTGTGAAGGCAGCATGGTGGCTCACGGTGGGGAGGCGGATGATAATGCTAAGGGATTCATGTTGTTGGAGACGCAACATTTTACTACTAAACCCAAAATTAATCTTAAAAAATGGATCAATCATATTCATTTATATATGTGGCTCTTTTAAATTTTTGTAAGATTAATACAATATGCATTATCTATTTATCTTAAAGTAAACCTTAGAGACTAAAAACAATAATTTTAAATTTTGAAGAGCAAAACTTTAAAGAAATGCAAGGGCTAACCTAAAAATTGATATAAGATTTAAGTTTAATTTAAATATAAATTTTAAATAGATACAAAATAAATAAAAATGCAAATAAAGACTAGGTATTTATTCTTTACTTCATTAAGGATTTCATCTATTTAAAAATTTAGTCTCTAAACTCTCTAGATTTAAAGAATAATATGACTATCAGGCGTAAAAGAGAGAAAAGTGGAGAAAATAAAATACAAAGAAAATTCTTATTCACTTGTGTATTAAAGAGTAAAATACATGGTGCATATATAAGAAAAAGACTTATGCCTAGCTGAAACAGAAAATGAAAGTTTGACAAAAAAAACAAATAAAGTCCAATAACTTAAAACAGAAAAACTAAATATGTTAACACTATAGGTTTCTAAATTTTGGAGTGGTTCCCTGTTTGAGATAGAATTTCCATAAGTGGAATTTCAGGTAAGGGAAACTAACTTTAACTTTCAATAATACCCTAGGTTAGAAGATCTGAATGTGGTGGTCCAAGTTTCAATTTCCCTTGGGATCTTAGTTGATAAAATTGTTTGATTTTATGTTGTGTGAGCATGTATAAATATTATATTTTGATAGTTTGAAAGTTAAATATTGTTTTTGATGTTGGAAAAGTTTTTGAATTATATGTATTATATATGAATTATGAAAATTGTATGAAATTGATGTCATACATTTGGAATAATGTATGAGTTGTTGTTTGATGACATTAAGTATGAAAAACATATGTTTAACAGATATCCTCTAGCTTCACTGATGATCTAAGACATCTAAGTCATATAGACTAAGATATCAGGTGTGAGAAGCTGAGAGAGAGTTCATACTCACCAGGTTCCGCTGTAGACACTCGACATTGGATGTTTGAACTTACCCTGGTCCTTTCTCTTAGATTTGTTGGTAATCTTTGGTAGTCTCTAGTAGTGGCATACTTAATGAGTCTTTCGGAAGATGATGGATTCATGTGTAGTCAGTGAGATTGAAATGAAAACCAATGATTGTGATTGAAAATGGATCCATGTGTGGTTTATATGAATGATGGAATTGATATTCAAAATTTATATGATAACATATAAACAAATGTTTATAAATGATTAGTTTGATTGGTTCTTTTTGCATGAATTAGACATGTTATGAATTTTTTTTTCATTAGTTCACCCTTGTGTTTTCTTGTTGTGTTTGAATTGCGATGACTGTACTACGTATATGAGCAGATGATCATATACGTGTCAAAGGGTCTTGAGGGATTTATGATATTGTTTTGAAACTTATATTTTAAATATTTGTATTTCTATAAGTCTTAATCATGTATTGGAAATATTTTGGAAAACTTTAACTTGTATATAAACATGTAGAATTTGTATTGTAATAGTTAAATGTATTTTGGAGTGTTACAGTGGATAGGTGTGGGCCTGCCTGTGTATGTATGTGTGTGTGGATGTAGACATGTGAGTTTGTATGTATAGGTGCATATGAGTGGATGTACGTTACATCTTGCACTCAAAATATGAGTAAGGATTCTGATATCTTATTAATAATATTTTATTTTATATTTTTTATTTAGAATACTATTGAGGAATTTATAATTCTTGATAACAATATAACAATGTAATATATGATTATATTGTTGACAACATGAATATAATATGTATGGATGCATATTATAAATGGTGAGTATGATTATCAAATTAAATTATTCTTATATGTATATTTGTGAGTTGCTACAAAATATAAGAGTAGACAATATTATAAGTAATAAGTGAAAGGATGCATTATGATGATACCATAGTTAATTTAATGTACATATGATGTAAATATTCTTTTATGAATTTTATGTTTTAAAGTGATGTAATATATTGTACATTTGTTTGTTTTATGATGATACTAACTAATGCATGTATAGAAAATAACGAAATTACAATTAATATTTTTATAAAGAAAAAAAAAGTAGTTATTTCAATTTTTAAACAAATGAAAAAAATAAAAATAAAAGTTTACTCATTCTTCATAGACTAAAATTATGTTTAAATTTTCAAACTCTTAATACCAAAATAAATAAACAAATTATAGATTAAAAATCATTTAATAATTTTTGTTGATACATATGTTATTTATTAATTAAAATCAATATAAATTATAGAATAATTAAAAATGAATTAATTAATCATAATTACATTAAATGCATTAATTATATATTTTAAAATAATACATATTTACTTTAATGTAACATTTACTCTGAGATAGTTAGTTTTACTAACCTTGCAAAGCGATAAATATATTTTTAAAAGAGATTAATTGGATTTGATCCATCTTAAGGTTGTGTTTGGTTCGATGAGTGGAAGTGTAAAGATTTGAGAGGAAAGTATGAAAACAGTTAGTCGGTTTGAATTGAGGTATGTTAAAGTGAATTTGTGAGAAAAATTTATTAAAGTTGATGAGTGATGTGATGGTTGATATTTTTATTTTTTCAAAAGTGTAAAATATAAGATTACAAATTTACCATTGTCTTTAAAAAAATAGAATAATCAAATATTAAGTATTTTTGTGTAAATTTAGATGAATTAAAATTATCAGTAGTATAATCCGATATAGTTCAATAATTAATTTATGAAAAATGAGTTGCTTGATGAAAAAATAATTTACATGTAAAATTTTGAATATATTTAAAAATTGTCAATGGTTATATAGAAATAAATAATTTAAATATTCATAAATTTAAAATTTGTAGTTAGAAAATCTTTTTATATTAAATGTAAATAATATTATTATATTTATAATTATTATTATTATATAATTTTTTATTATAAATAAGTATATATTTTTGTATTAAAATTTTATTAAAATATTTACGTTAGTTAAATTTATTTAATAAGAATAAATTTGAAAATAATTTTATGCTGACATGACTTTCCCTTTATTTCTATTTATTTTCAGGTGAGAGAGTATTTACTATGCACACTTATATTCTCTTATTTTTTTTCCTTACAAAATTCTAGATCCAAATAAGTGATATTCTCTCATATCTTTACTTGTAAACAGTACATTCACATGAACAAACCGGCCCTAATGGTGAGTTATGTCTAGCTTATTCAACATTTAATCTTGAAAACATATATTTAGGGAATTAAACATGTTAATATATCTTATATTGAAAAAATTATTTTTAAAATAAAAAATACTTTTATAATTTATTTATATAGTTAATAAAAATAGGATATAAAATAAAACCTACATAATTAAGAATTACAAATCTTATATAATACATAATATTTAATAAATTGAAGGATAAAAAATGGAACTTGTGGTGACCAAATTTGCCCCGGGGAGTGGCCCGTTTAAATGTGAAGGCAACTTTAGATGATATCGACTTTTAAAAAAAATCATAGATAATTAGTAATCTGTTTTCTTAAATGTATATTATTCAATAGTTTAATAATTATATTTAATTAACAATACATTATAAATTATATATAATAATTGTAATTAGATCTTTACTTATATATTTAATAATTACATTAAATATTTTTAATTATTTTTTAAAATTAGAACACTTTAAATATCAGAACTATATTATATATGAAACACAAAAGTAAAGACAAAGAAAAAAAAAAGGAAATATAACTTATAATTTATATTTTCTTTCTACATTGTTTTCACACTCAAATTATAAATTACACACATCAAATAAAGAAAATGATAGTTTTTACTAAATAACTCTTATTTTCTTTTAATTACAGACTTTTTATGAAACATTTTTTATTATGCACAATTTATCTCTTCATTTCGACTCTTCATTTGCTGTGTTTCTTCCCTGCTACATTATGAGACAAGGTGTGTTTTCTATCTTAACTTTGCTTTTATATTTTTTTTAGTATTATCTATTGATGATTCTTCTTCTTCTTTATTACGAGCAAGCTTGATTTGGGTTTTTATTTTTGTACGCATTGTTGTTTGTTTGAATTTTGAAATATTTGCATTTTTGTCTAAGCAAGTATCTTTTAGGTGAAATGTATAATTTTTAATTTCATTCTTCGTGTGTTTTCTTTTATGTATTTCACTTTGAAAACCATTAACCAATTGAATAGTCACAAGCTTAGTTATATATATATTTTTTTTGCAAAAAAATATAAAAGAAATTAAAATAACAAATAAAAAAAGGTTATCCCAAGTTTTTCCACCATTGAATTCTTCGCAGTTTCTCTAAAGATTATTTTTTTCTCAATCCTCTAATAAAGCTAAACCAGATTGAACATGCGTCAATCTAATTCAACTGAAACTCACCAGTAAAACATGTTGGTTTAATCAATATTCACTTTGTTCCATGCGTATATTTCATGGGAATGCTTATCTCCTTTCTCTTGAATCATGCACCCAAGAAATTAATTAGAATAATGTGAACTAACTAAGAAACCAAAGTTTAAGACAATGAAGACTTTCAATTATGCATTCAAGTAGAACCTCTCACAAAAACCAGTTTTCTAGGAGATTAGACCATTAAAACAACTGTTATTGAGAATAAAAAATTGAAACTTTTATTGACCAAAACCTCAAAACTCAATGGGAAATTACAAAGAAAACAACCTTTAGCCTTCCATGCAAAGACAAAACAAAAGAATTACAAATAAGAAAATAATAGAAGCAAAACAAAAGAATTACAAAAAATAAAAATAAAAACTAAGAAAACCCTATGAAGCTCTCCAACTTAGGTATATATTTAATACTAAATGCTTATATGATATATGTGTGACTTTTTTAGGACAATTAGTGGTAATATAAGAAGGAATGAAATACAAATAATTCTATTTAAATATTCTACTAAAGTGACAATTTCCTTTAACTTAATAACCATCCATTTATATTGTTATAAAATAGTTGTTAAAGGATTGTTTTAATCTTTAAAATGGATGGTGTTATCATATCGATAGTGACTTGCATTTTTATTAAAAACAAATACTTTGATATCCTTAACACTAAAAATATTCATAACAATTTTTATTAAAAAAAATTGTTTTAGTAAAATATTTATTTAAAAATTTATTATAATAATTATTTTGGTATGTTCAATAGTCTAACATCGTTTAGGAGTTGAAATTAACGGTAATTTAAATACATATTTTTTCCTTAATTTTCAAAACATTTTTTAAGGACAAAACCATGAAAAAGTTGTGAATTCTAAAATGGACAATATCTTTAGATGCAATGATTGATCTGATTATGATGTTATCTTGACATACTTAAAGTTGAAAAAATAATATAATTAAAATATTAATTGATTTAATAATTACCTTTTTAGTGTAAAATTATTAATATTTATTTGTTAGAGTAGAGAAGATGGTGCAATGGTGTATGTGGGTGAGGTGAAATTGAGAGTGGTTTTAGTTTTTTTTCCTTATATTTTTCTCATGTTTTTCAATTAGTATATCCAAATTTAAAGTGTGTATTGGATATGCTACCTATATAAACTTTAAAATTTGAATTTTTTTTTGTACTTTCAAAAACATAAACAAAAATCACTTTTGATATTCACAAGTTATCTAGATATATATGTAGAAAGGTTA
Source organism: Phaseolus vulgaris (assembly GCF_051622355.1). Classification (NCBI taxonomy): domain Eukaryota; kingdom Viridiplantae; phylum Streptophyta; class Magnoliopsida; order Fabales; family Fabaceae; genus Phaseolus; species Phaseolus vulgaris. Next base: position 25,855,885 of record NC_143503.1, read on the forward strand.
AGAAAAAAAAAAGACTGAGATTCTCAAATTAGATGTAATATTTGCACCTTGGACAAAATTATTTAATAGGTAAATAGTTAATTTGATCTTAAATATGTGAGGTATTGCCAATTTAATTCTTGAATGAATAATTTTTTATTTATTTTAGTCTCTCCATGTGTAGAAAGCTATACAATTATATCTCTTTATTAAGTTTTACAAGACTATTTTGTTGTTTAAAGAACAATTTAATAGTATATTAGAGACTATTTTATTATTAAATGTAATATTTAAAACCAATATGAAACATTAAATATAAATTTTATTATTTTGTATAGTCAATCATTTTATAATTTTCTTGTAGATTAATCACGTATTTTTTATTGATTTTAATTTATATATTTAATTATTAATTAAATGAAATATTATAAAATGAACTTTGTATTCATAAAATCATTACTTTTAATTACTATTGTTCATGAATATATTTGAAAATAATTAATTTTAGACACTGAGTATAATAAGCATTAGTATAATATTTAATATTATAATTAATATTTGTTTATCAAAATTTTGTGACAAATAGCATTAGTATCGAAAATTAACTCTTCATTAAAAACAACTAAGCTCATTAAATTTAATCACATGCCATCAACAACTATTGGAAAGTTGAAGTATCGATAACAACTAATATTAATTTTAGTTCACTTTATTATATATTATCAAATTGTTAGTTCAAGTAATACTAAACTCAATTTTTTCAAGTAAGATTTTGAGTTCAATCAAATTTCACCCACTAAAAATGATCTATTAAGTTTTCTGAAAGAAATTATGTTTGCATAATATTAATTTATAACTTAAGAAATAAGATGTTGTATATTCACTGTTTGCTGTTATTTATGTGATTGATCTTTGTTTAGAAATTATTATTGATTATATATTACAAGAATATCTATAACTATTTAATAACATTATTGAAAAAATACAAAAAATATTTATTTTCTTACATAGTAAAAGGATTTAGTTGATAACGTGAATATTGAGAAAACAAAATTTGAATTAATTATTTAAAAAAACACAAAAAAAAATATATGTTTACTAAATTATTAGAGACAAATGCTTCATAACAAGTTAGTGTTAATTAAGAATTATTAAGTGAACATGAATTGATTTAATTTTTTTAGGAGTCCGGAACATCTTCCTGAGATTTGAGTGAGAGTCAATAGATAACGTCTAAAACGCGTCAATTCAAGAAAAAAAAGCAATGATAATGTGACATGCATCAACATCATATGATTTTATTACGGTTGTCAAATATAAATAAGAAATAATCTAATTGAATTTTTGAAATTCAACCATTGTTCTTTGTTGTTTGATGGAAGCTACCTATTAGATAATGTTCTTTTATTCGTTTTCTTGTCTTTATTTAATTTTTTTTAAACTTCCAATATATTTGTTTAGAATACTCTAGAGAGTTTCTTTATCTTTTATTTGTTCTACATAAATTTAATCTAATCCCATATTTTTGTTTATTTATTTACTTTTATTTTGATGACAGCCTAACATAATTAAAAATAATTGTCATTACTAAATTATTTACTTGCAGAACTGTAAATGATTAGTTTCTCCTGAGCTACTTTATGTTAACTAGAATTAAAACATATATATTTGTTGGTAAATTCAATTTTAAATGTTATAAAATGAAACACTGCAAAAAATATTTAAGTATTGGAAAATAATATTTATTACATTATATATATTTATATATATTACCCTTATCCGTTTTCGGTCTCATGTGACAATTCTTGACTTTCAACAAAAAAAAAAACAAACAAAACGTCTTATGTTCAATATTTTATTCTTTTTTTTATCAGAATTCATTTAATTTTATGATATCAACTCTGTCACATTGAGAAAGTTTTTGAGAAATTAAATGCATGTTTTTGACAAAATTGAATGAAAAAATTAATTAAATTTACGTTACAAACTGTTTATGAACTTGTGCCTATCCCATTGTTCATATATTAGCATCTAAATGTGACAATGTCTTTAGTAGTAAGAGATTTTGTAGAACTTGGAAAATCTCTAGCTTTCAGAAGAGTAGGTTTTTTCTTCTCTTTTTATGAGTGGTTTTGGTTAATTGATTTAAATTTTACCATTTTTTGTGTGTGTAAGAGATTAGTGATACAATTGTTTATGGAGAACTGATGAATTTTTCTTGTTCAATTTTTACACAGGTTGATGTCGTTTGACTGCATAGGTATGTGCCTTTAGCCATTTTTTCAATAAATGAATATCATATATAATTTATGGTTGAGTAATTTATTTTATGAGCATTTACCATACTCTTATTTTGCTTTCATGAACTGTGTTTTTCTTTTATAAAAAATTTTCATGTTAAGTATCACTATATTATTAAATTTTCTTGAAATACCATTTTTTTTAAAGAAAAACATTTATTTATTTTTAATGTATGTATAATATAAGGTTTAATCTTTTAAATTGATGTGGTATGCATAAAGGGGATAAAGCAAAAGCAATGAGATCTCAAGAAGAAATAGAATGTAGTGACAAAAGAAGGAGTAGTAGAATTATTGCTTTGGAGGAAAAGAAGCAACAGCAACAAAGAGAAAGAGAGCTAGAATTGGCATCACAGAGGAAGAACAACTCAATCAACTATGACACTAGAAACAAAGGAAAAGGCAAGGTAACAATGGAGGAAAGTGAAGACTTGTGTAATAATATTAATGAAGATGAAGAGAGATCAACCAAGAAGAGACGCAAGAACAAAGAATTTTATCAGCTTATTTCTTCAATCAAGGTGTGTCTTCATTTTTTTTTTAATGTTGAGTATCTTAACTAAATAAAGAAAAATATTATAAATGTGACTTCTGAAATATAAATATTACACATATATATATATAACTTATTTAATTTTACTGATTTGATTATTTCATTAATTTAATAACAATTATGATTTGTATATTTCACATCTTGAAGTCATTGTTAACAATGTTGTCAGTTATAATTTTTATTTATTTAAAAACTATTATCAAGTGGATTTTAAGCCTAACCCAACTCCATAAAACCGACTGATGAGGTGAGATTTGCACCCACTTATATACTATGAAATTTCCTAATATCTACTTGATGTAGGATCTCCAACAAAAACAAATAATTCATAACTACTTCACCAATATAACTTAAAAAAACACACATGGTTATAGGAAATTTATCAACTTCCTCCACCTCTTTTACCTATAAGTTCACATAATCTTGTCATAGTATAATTACAAAATCAACCTTCAACAAAAATAGTTTTTTTTATCAAAACTTAAACAAAAATACTAAGCTAATGTTTAAATTAAATATATGATTTTAAGTAATTGCATTGCAAATGTTACATAAAAAAATCTCTTCAAGTAAATAGCTACAGACTATATTTAGAAAACTAACATTAAGTTTAGACTTAAAGACAAATGTATGTTAATATCTGTTATGTTTTGTAATCTATTTTGATATAGATTTCGTCTAACAAAATCTAGTAACAAATTGATTTCTACATTTCTAGTTGAATATTGGTGACTATCACCCTTAAATTAATGTATAAGAACCTTCATCGGTTTCTTCACATAATATCTTTGTCTATTTGACTTAGTGTATCATTGAAGTCTAAATGTTTCACCAAATAATCTAACTTAATACTTATGTCACATATCAACATTATTTTCTCAGTAACTATCGACACTCGTACAATTATTATAATATTACCACTTTGGTTACTAGTATAAGGCAAATCGAGGTTAAAATTCTATAAGATGAAAATCTTAATCTTATTCTTGTCATTCATACCCAAGTTTTTGCCATAAAAAATAAGATAATTTTGGTTCCTCTAATGTGAGATACCTAGTGTGAAATAGGTGCTAGATGACTATAAAAAGATGATGTTTATTCACAAACAAAGCACAATATCTCACAAGATGTAAGTGAGATTCAAGTACATAAGTCAAAATTAGGCAAACTTGGAAAATTAAGAACAACTAATGGAAAATACAAAGAAGTGTTAGACGACTTTGTCAAGTTTAAATGAATAAAACACTTCATCAACAAACACATGTCCTAGGAAATGAAGGTACAAAAGACTTGAAGAACATAAGTTACAAAAACCATAATTGAAGAAATCAGTAGAAGAATTTATGTGCAGACTCAAGTAAAGAATAGACATATAAAACAACAATAGACATGTAATGTTAGACATTAAGCCAAAGAACAAAAGATTCTATGAAAGCGTGAACAACATATGATCTATCCCTAGTGGAATAGACACAATTCACATGTGTCCAACACAGACATATAAGTGCGATGTTACATCATTTAAAGCCTACAAGTCTCAAGCGATATGTCAACTCTGACCCAACTATTTGCCCATTACGGTGTGTACTTTAATCATATTTGGTGTAAAAGACTAAGCAACCTCGGGAGATAGATATTGTCGACTATCAAGGGTGTTGCGTGAAAAAGAAAAGGGAAATTAATGTTGCATAAATGCATTTAATTCATCCTTCACAAAAAATCTCAATAGACGCAAGAGAGACATTGAATTGAGTTAAAGCTACTAAACAACCATAAATAGTTTTGCAACGACTACATTCTTTAGTGCCTATATAAAGTCATTACTCAAGAAGAAGAACAAGATATGAAGTTGCAAAGTACTAAAACTTTATCAAAATCTCATGTGCCTAAAAAAGCTTAAAACAGAACAATGTGAATGAACTCGTAGCAAACTAAAAGATTGCACAAACATCATATCCTTTGTAGTGAGCAACCCAGTGACCAGTTTGATCACTAATTAGATAATTTACATATCTTATCTAGGAGTGGTTGTTTGACAAAGAATACTTGGTTTTATTCAGGAGTGAATGGGTTCAAAGAATATTTGGTTGTAGTTAGGAATGATTGAGTTAAAAGAATACTCAATTTTAGCGATGAGTGGTTGGGTTCAAAGAATACTCGAGGTTAGCTAGGAATGGTTACGATCCCAAGCAATAGTCAAGTGGTTAGTTAGGAGTGATTACGATCCTAACAATACTCAAGGGGTTAGCCAAGAGTGACTACAAGCCCAAACAATAATCCAAAGTTTAGTTAGAAGTGACTACGATCTCAAACAATACTTAAGAGGTTAGTTATGAGTGACTATGAGTCCAAATAATACTCTACGGGTTAGCCAATAATATATAAGAGCCCAAAAAATATTTAGAAGGGTTAGTTAGGAGTGTCTACGAACCCACAAAATACTCATTTGTATTGCTCAACATTAGTCTGTTTAGTGGAACTCAATTTGTTAATTGAGAACTAAATATAGTCTACTGAGACAGACAAACCAATATAAAAATATTGTATGCATTTTTATTTTCTCTTATCTCTTTTACTTTGCATGTTATTATCGTTTGAGCTAACTTAAGAGGGTGAATGAAAAACTAAGTTTGAAAAATGTTTTAAAATAAGTAAATATGTTAAGTTATAAAGTGATGCAATCCTTGCTTGCATGCGCACATGTCTTCGTGTTTTATCATCTTAATCGGATTGATGGATACAAAATGAAGGCTCTACGAATGAATTTTCATATTGGAATAAGGTGCATTCAGTGGTGGAAAGATATTTAGAAGAGGTGAAGTCAACTTCTAAAAGGTTTTAAGCTAGACACTCACAAAGGTGCTAAAAAGGAGAGCGAATGAGGCTAAATTTTGGCAGCATTTCATATCAAATCCAAGCGCATTTACGAGTGTATTAACACCTCTATTTATAGGCTAATTGGTGCCTAAATTCAGAAAATACTCTCCACTTAGAGGATGACAAATGACCTTCTCTAGTTGGAGAAAACCCTCTTCATTCATAGGATGGCAAGGGAGTGTTGTTAATGGATGAAGATGCTTTCCATTGACGTGTTGCCAAGTGGAGGCTCACGAATTCCTTGCCATTGTCCAACTGGATGCTCATGTTTTCCTTGTCACCTAGGTGCCACTCCATGTCACTCTTCATGCTTCTCAAAATCCTAGACGATCTAGGATTGCATTGGGCCTAAGTAGACCCAATTGTAACCCAAAATAGACTATCTTATCTTATTTACATCATACTCTACTCGGTACAATACATAACCTTATAAAATTAACCAAAAATAAACCTACACTACCCTGTACAAATTTACAATATTAGAAAATTAAAAGAACTATAAAAAAATCAATTCTCTATAAAAGGAGAGTCTTTTTAGCTCCTCCTTCTTCTTCTAACCTCTTAATCATGATCATTGTTAAAGATCTAATATGTGTCCTTCCAGATGGTCCTCCATCACAAAGTTGTGTCACATTACCAAATAGAAGTTAAAAAAATACTTCAACATATCACTTATCATATAAAAGTATCGTTTAAATAGTCACATAAAACACCATTCAACTATCCTTTCTTGTATTTTTCATGTTTTCTACAATATTTTTTATGTACTAGTCATATAAAACACAATTCAACTATCTTTTCTTGTATTTTTCATGTTTTCTACAATAACTTTTATGTACTTGGAAATTAAAAGTGATAGTAATAATACTTGTAATTTAATTTGTTTGGTACAAGGTATTGGAGAAATTGGACATAAGTCATACAAAATTTGTCACATTAACTCAAAATAATCTAATATACACTTCAATATACAATCTTATCTCAAATTCATTCGACTTCTAATCAACTTAATTAAAGCATTTACAGTACAACTACTTCAAATGCATATTTGGTCAAGTACCACTATAAATCAAAAGTGAATACCCAAACCTCCAATGACTAACAAGTAGGTATTACCTTATTAACATCGTGTTTTACTCCATATCAATACCTAAATCAAGATTCTATATTAACGAAAATAAAACAATTTATTAACTCTCCTTATTCTAAGGAATTAAAAAATTCTGATTGTTTCTAAGAATCCTGATCACTTTAAAAACATCCAAACACCAAAACATCAAAATTTAGATATAAAAAACCAAGTAAATAATAGTATAAAAAGATATAATTATGTTTGTATTACTTAAATTTTAAGATAAATTTGGTTTTATTCATTTTTTTAGTGGCCCGTCTTAATATTTAAAAAAAATAGATTTAGTTCTTAAATGCCAAGTTTTAAAATTGTAATGGATTTTCAAAACTGTTTTTAGTTCCTAAAATGTAAATTCAAGAAGTTAAATTACATGTTTTTCAAATCACATGGATAAAAATGATTTTTACTTTTTTTTTAATATTGAATACAGAAATCAAATTCACTCTTAGAGACTAAAAACAGCTAATTCTAAATAAATTGTTTGTATTTTGCTTTGCTTTTTGTCTCAACCATTTAACTAAATAAGTGAGGCCATTTGTTTCTCTAAAGCAAACAAATGATTATGCTTAGTATTGGTTAATTTCTTTGTCTCCTTTATGCATCTATATAGTATTTGTCTCAACAAAACATCTTTGTCATTATTCACTTCTTTCATGACAAATACCAGTTCAATGTAATTTCATCTCCAAAAAATTTAGTAAATCTGTGGAAATACTGAGTTTAAGTTTCCTTAATGAAAATTTGATATCACACTTGTCCAATTAAACCCTTTATAAGCTTCTGATTAGTTTTTTTATCAAATTTTCTGCCACTTCAAATTCATTACAGGAATTAGGAAGACAATCCACTTCAAGAACAAATGGTATGCTTATAACTATCTCAAAAAGTACAAGTATATTTTGTAGTTGCACCTGTAAAATGTTATGTTTACAATAACAATCACGGGACATTTTACATGCAGACTCACCATTGAATGGTATACCATTGAAGAACATCCTTGAGATTATTGTGGATTTTTTACAAAGGTGAAAACCATATTAATTTATAATTATTTTTAATTGAGTTGAAATTGAAGACCTATATTATGTTCCATTACAAAGATATCACTGAATTTATTCATTATAAATAATTATAAAGTTTTTTGAATGTGTAGGAAGGACCCAGATGAGCTATTTGCTGAACCAATTAATCCTGATGTGGTTTGTTTTTCTTTAACTTTGAAGATTTATTTAGTTAGTTCTTTTGTGTTTGATATTGAGTTTTGGTAATCAGTTATGTTGAATACTGGCTGTGAAGGTGAAGAATTACTATGAAATTGTGAAGCAGCCAATGGATTTTGCTACAGTGAGAGCCAAGCTTCATGAGAACATGTATACAGAACTCAACCTCTTCAAGGTTTGAAAATCATTTGTTTTCACAGTTTCTCAAATTTCATTTTTACAAACTCTAGATAGGAATAGTGCAAAAACATCTTCATATATTTATTTTGTTACTCTTGATCTCACCATTTACACACTGTACTTGAATTGACTGCTACCAAATAATGCTAAGATAGCTATATACATGTGTTTCTAAACCTTTCTGACCTCTTTATTTAACTAATGCTTTATTTTATTTCAATGATTTACAGCGTGATATCCTTCTAATATGCTCAAATGCAAAGAATGTTAATCCCAGAACTTCAATATATCATGAAGTGGTATGACCAAATAAAATAGAGAAAGCTTTGAGCTATTTAAGTTTATTCACTGAAACTTTAAACTAGTTTTGTTCAACTATTTTCTTTCAGGGTGAAGAGATTAGTAGGCATGCTAAGTGCATTTTTGAGGCTCTAGATGTTGTTCCTCAATATATTGACTTGGAATCTTCCCTTACCAAGAGACGCCCAGGTAGAAAGCCAAAAAATGGGGAACAAAAGATCTCACAGAGGGATTCTACTGGTATGAGACCTGCTCCTCATTTCATACACATGTAGTCTTAACCACTGTTATATATGTTAACATCATTTTCATCATCCTTAATCTTACCCTAAAGCTTCATGATCATTCATAGCTAAAGTAGCAATATGTGAGTAAAGAAAATTAGTAGTTGTTATTCCAGCAAATCAAGGCTTGTTAATACAGGGAAACAAATGTTGCTTATCTTACAGAAGTTGAAAAGAGGGATACGTATAGGCCTACAAGTATGCCGCTGGTTTCAGAAATCCTGTGTGGTAATAGGCCTAACTTTCAAGTAAGTTCTATTTTTCTCCCAAACATTTATATAAGTTACTGATCTATAAACAACAATGCAAGTTCATTGTAAATGAGTAATATTTGGGAAAAGAGTAACACAAACATTCAATATGGAATAGTAGAACAAAATATGGGGTCATCATATTTGCACATAAAACTTCCTTACTAGAAGATCATACTAAGTACATAAAATTTGATTTGGTGATGGCTATAAATTAGACAAAGGGACATGTGAGATAGCCTTTCTAAACTCCTTATACAACTTTCACTCACAACTCTCCAAACTAGTATTACTTCCATGTAGTTGTTATTTCAATTCTTCACCACTTGCCTTGAACCCAATTTCAGAATTTGTGCTATAAAAACTATTACCATTCATAATGCATGCTGCTATTTTAGGTGAATGAAAATCAATTTAAGTACAAAGAAAGTCTTCTGCAGTTTGTGAAGGATTTGGGACCAATCGTTCAAAGGGTTGCAGCCAAAAAACTTGAACCACTTCAGCATCAACAACTTTGCATTGGTAACAGTTCAACCCAGAACCTCCTGGTAAATGCTTCTGGTTCTCAAATTACCCATCAACCAACTCCACAGATACCAACACAACAAGACACTCTCAATGCTCAGACATTTCCTCTTGGCCTTCCCTTTCACAATAGGTCACTTACTATTCCTGGTTCTGCAACTGATAAAACCAGGAACTTTAGGGGCATCTCAAAGGGCAAACTAGATTCCCTGGTTGAGAATGCGTCTTCTTCTGTTGGACCTATTCAAGAGAAATCTAACCTAATCCACTTCGGATTTAACAAAACAAGCAACACTAGAGAGTGGCATACCTCAACTGGTATTCCATACATGTTATCCAATGGAGGCAGCACCAGCACCAACACCAACACCAACAACGTGTTTGCCCCTCAGCATCCAACAAGCATAATCTCAGGGCTATCAGGCAATAGAAATAGCATTTCGGGGTTACCACTCATGCCAAGCACATGGTTAGAAGGCACCATGTCTTGCATGAGAAGCAACATCATTGAGTCATCTCTTGTGAATCAGCCAAGGCCAAGAGCCTCGATGTATGACATGCCTAGACACAATCTTCAAGAGTTGTCTCTCGTGCATCAGCCATGGAAAACAAACCCCATGTATAGCATGATTCCCTCAAGGGTAACGCCTTGGTCTCAACCAATGCAAGGAGGCTCAATTCCAGGTAAGAACCTTGCAAGGTTAACTATTTTTTGCCTTCTCTAGCTGCCAACTTTCTAATCATTCAAACACTTCATTGTATTGTTTAGGCACCTCATATCAAGCCTTGTTGAATGCACCAGACTTCAACAACAGCAGTTACACAATGCAGGCAAATCTTGGACAGGTCATGCACCAGACTGCACCATACACTCCCCTAGCAACTCAGAGTTTTCCTAACATGCAAATGCAGTTAAGGCAGGAATCGGTTCCTCCACAGGTACCAAATTCATTATCAGCACCATCTCTACAAGAGGCTTCTCCAGAACTTCTTAGGAATACTAATGATGAACAAGTTAACTTAGATCTTCATCTCTAAGTGTGGAGACTCATTCCAGTCATAATATTGGTTTGTTACAATACAACATGTGACATATCTTTGGTGCTTTTGTACTACTTTGTTCAAGTATGACAGCGTTGTAAATTTTGCAGCTTTGATTTTTTTTTTCTGCCATTCCCAAATTGACTTGTTATTGAGAAAACATATGGAACATGTTAGACGCAATTTTCAGATGTTCTTTTATTTGGTTTCTGGTACTGTTCTAATTTTTGCAAGAATTTAAGTTTTAAAATTTAACGTCAGAAAATTTTGTTTATGCTTGAAAATAATATTTCAAAAAATTTAAAAAATAAATTTTATGTATAGTTTAAGTTCTACTTCTCCATAAGATTTATTTTTTCATTACGAAAATTTTTTATTCCGTCAAAAAAGAATAAGCCAAATCAGAGACAAATTGATTGAACAATAAAGGTACATTTATATCAAGAAAGGATACTCAAATAACAAAATTGCTATTAAACATATTGTTTTGAAATTAGTATATGTTTGGAAAAAAAATCGCTTTCTCTTTTAACTTTTTAATTCTTTAAAACAAATTCAACCTCATAAATTAATTGAAAAATAATGTAAAATAAAAATTATCAAAACGTATAACTTTTAATTGAGAATAAAAACATATCAAATTATTTGTTATCAATTAAAAAAATTAGTTGGATTGACTAAATATAATACATGCATAATAATTGTAATTACAATAAAGAGTTCGAGAAAAAAAAATCACACAACAGTCATTATAAAAAAAATCTCCATAACATAAACACCTCCAAAAATAATTTGAAGATATAACTAAGTTATTAAGAAGTTAAATCATTCTAATATGTTCATTTAAATGAACTTAAAAATATTTTCTAAAAATTAAAAAGCATATATAAATTTGAGTGATATAATTTTTATTTGAGTAATACATTTTCATATGAGCAGTAGTTTATAAGTTATAACTTCTAAAAGAAACTATTAAAATTATTTTATTAAACATTTTTTGTGTTCACCAAAATAACTTATGAGCTATAGTCATATAAATTAGTGTATAATTTATTGACCTTATCATATACATTATAAAAAAAAATATTGAATCACGACACACTATAGTTTGATAATAATAAACCATTACAACCATTTTCAATAATGCAAAAAAAAACCATAAATATTATATATATATATATATATATTCTTATTTTTACTTTGTTATGTTCAAAATAAAAATAAAATAAACTTATTAAGTTTTAAATTATTCGTAAATTTGGATAAAAGTATTTAAATAAAATAACATATTAAAATAAAAACTACATAATTTTTAAATAGTTTAATTATTCCTTTAGTTCGTATATTAAGAAAATAAAAAAAATCAATTACATATCCAAATTTTAAAATTTTTAATGTTCATCCAATTTTTTTTAAAAATTTAAATTTAATCATAATTTTTATTTATTTTAAATTTAATATTATCTCAACTTTTTAAAAATAATTTAATGGGCTGGTCTTAACTTTTTTTTTAAAACAGTTGAATGTAAAAAATGTAATTTAATGTGTATTATTATTTTTTAAATAAAATAAAGAAGAACATTAAAAAAATTTAGAAAAGATAACTTATTTTAAAAATATAATTAATAATTACATAATAACATATTTTTATTTAAAATATAGAATAATAAAATTTATATTGTTATATATTTTTATATAATTTTACATTTATCAAGTGTTATTTATTATTTAAATAATAGTTAGCATATGATTTATTAGTTAATTTATTTTTTATTAATTAATTTATGAGTTAGTTTTGTTAAATATCATTAAAAAAAATTATTAAACTATTTTTAGAGATCAAAATAATTAGTCACTATATTTATTAAATTAGAGATCATTTTATAAATTAAAAAATTATTAATATCTAAAATAATATTTATTATTAATAAAAGTTTATAAAATAATTTTTAAATTAATATTAAGTTATTAATTAATTATTAACTATTTATGTAATAAATTAGTTTCTATTAATATTTTAAAAAAAAGTAATTTTGAATTAAAATATTAGTAACTAAAACTTGTTAATTTAAATATTAATTTAAAAATTATTTTATAATATTTAATTTATAATAAAAATTACATTAATATTAACAATTTTTTAGTTTTTAAATTAATTTTTAATTTAGTTGATATAATAACTAATTAATTTTAGTTTCTAAATTTAATTATTATTTAATTATTTGTAGTGTATATCTCCAATAATAAAATCAATTTATAATTATGACATTATTAAATGTTTGAGAAGAGATAAGAAAACGTATTTTCTGTCCGTGGAAAGTTTATGCAAACCTATTCAAACGGTTACCCATTGTTTCAACGTAACGGTAGAATCACCGCTTATTTTTCACGAATCTTCCACTACCCAATTCAAAGATATTTAAAAGCTTATCTATATGATAAATATCACCTTAATTTCCTGCACAACGTACGTTTAGAAAACGTTAAAAGTTTATTAATAATTACTTTTCAATAAATAAACACGTTTTACGTTAAAATTATTTATGAATAATCTAGAATGGCATTAATATTAATGAAAATTCAAAATTCCACCTTAAATTTCCACTAAAAAGAATTAGAACAATGAAAAACTTTTTAAAACATTGTTTTGATGAAACATATCTACTTATAAGTAATTAGAGTATACGCAATCAGAATTGTTTAATTTATATAATTATCTATTTGAATCTTTCAATATATATATATATATATATATATATAAATTACATTTCAGGGTCTCATCCGAACAAGATTTCTTTTTGTTTGGGCAAAAACAAACCCATATATCCATTGTATTCTTGTTTGAGCAAGAATAGCTCGTCACACCCACATCAAGATCTTCTAACCTAGGGTTCTATTGAAAATTAAATTAATTTCTCTTACCTGAACTTAAACATATGCTTACTAATAGTTCCAAACTTACCAAAAATTCAAGGGTAGTTTAGCCTGCACCATAAAGTCCTAATAAAAAATCTAACTATATCACTAGGACCCTGAGCTAACAAAGATTAACCTTAAAGTTAAAAAAGTCACATGTAAAATCTATGCAGAGACAAACCTGACAAGTTCAAAAATTGATTCAAAGAGTAGAACAAAAATGAATTAATTCTGTTAAAGATTCTGATTGAACAATCTTATAGTATTCACTGCCATGAATTTGATGGTGGACTCCATCAAATTGATGAGAGAGATCAAAATATTAAAGAGAAGACAAAAGAAAAAAAAATAAGTTTTTAGAGAGATTGATTATTTTAAGATGAAACCTAAATAACTAAATTTTTATTTACTCTTTTATTTTTAATAATAAAATGTCCAACTGCCATTTCAATTCTACCACTTCTATTCCAAGACTATATTATAAGCAACTTGTAAATTTAAGTATTTTTAATTCAATTTTTATTAAAAAATATTTTATTTAGTATTTTAAATATTTATTATTATTTTTATTTAAATTCTTTGGTATTAACATGATTAAAAATTATTTTATTTAGTATTTAAAAAATATTTTTTTATTTAAGTTATTTTCTATTAACATAATTGCATGATTATTATTTCTATCTTTTTATCTTTAACATAATTCATATTTTTTTAAACACTTAATTCATCCTTTAACTTGTTAGTTTTTTTAATAGCGAGTTGATTAACGAATTTGGAGATATTAGATAAAAAAAAACTTGAACTAATCAAGTTGGAAAGAAAAAGATGGAAGTTACGATTACGCTGATGGCAAAATCAAACCACATAATACTTAAATAGTAATAATAAATATTTTAAACTGTTAATAGAACAATTTTTTTAATAATAATTTACTTTAAACGTATTCAAATTTATAAAATCATTCAAACTTAATTAAATCATTATTTAATAATACCATTATAAAGAAAATAAAATTTATTTCTTTTAATATACATGATAATTGTATGTCAATAAAAAAGATAACTAATTGAGTAATTAGCTATATTTCTTTTATGTAAATGTTCTATGTATGCATAGTTAATGGGAAATAAAATTTTGTGAATTAAATATTTTTTAGTACTTATGTCATAAAATACTACTAGAAAAAAAAACATGAAATCAACAATAAAAAATATTTTTAAACTAAAATTATTCATTTAGATATTGATATAATCGATCTCAAAATTAAAAAAAAAAAATGAGTTGCTATTGATATTAGCAACTGAACTAATAACTATTTTTTTTGTCAGCGTTATTAGTTACTTATTCATATTTGATGTTAATTTGAATTTTCAACATACTGACTGAATTTTTCAGTCGCAAAAAAAAAAAAAAATCTATAACAAAATAGTTACTTAAAGAATGTTCTCACTTGTATAAAAATTTATATAATATAGTCACAAAAGCAATAGTGAAATTGTAATAGTGACTAAAATTTGGTTCAAACACCGATTTGATCGTCAAAGGCTACCAAATATTGTTGTTTGTTAAATCCATAGATTATTTGAGCTTCTTTTTTTCTCTTATGACAATTTTTTTTACTAAATATTTTATAATAGTAGTCCAACATTGCTAAATTTTATTTTTAACTCATTTTAGTCTTGTCCAATTTTTTTACCTATTATCGTTTTTGTTAACATATGGATTTTGGTCTAATTTTTCTATATTTTTGTATTTTATTTCTTTTTCTTTAATAATACGTTTTTCATGTGATGACAAATGATTGTTGTTACTTGAAGTGTCAGCCTAGCTGAGATGTCAAGTAATATAGTGATGTCTAATAATCTTGTTCAATTTTCTACCTATGTATCGTTTTTGTTAACATATGGGTTTTGGTCTAGTCTCTCCATATTTTTGTATTTTTTTTTCTTTTTTTTAATAATAAGTTTTTCATGTGATGACAAATGATTGTTGTTACTTGAGGTATCAGCCTAGCTGAGATGTCAAGTAATATAGTGATGTCTAACAATCTTGTCCAATTTTCTACCTATGTATCGTTTTTGTTAACATATAAGTTTTGGTCTAGTCTCTCCATATTTTTTTATTTTTTTTTATTTTATTTTTATTTTTTTTAATACGTTTTTCATATGATGACAAATGATTGTTGTTACTACGTGTCACCCTAACTTAAATGTCAAATAATATAGTGATGTCTAACATAAAAACTTTTTATAAAAAAAAAAAAACTTGTACAATTTTCTATTTCCTAGAATCACTTATTAATAGTTGAATCACACTACTTTGTTGTGATGTAAGAAGTTTTGAATTAAAAGAAATAAAACAAAATAGTTTGCATTTAATATTTTTATTATTTTATTAATTCTAATATATAAACTTGAACATATTTTAAATGGAGAATTTAATGATTAACCAGCTGTCAAACTTACGTTATACCATTGCTGAACCTATGACCGACAATGGTACTAACTTCCAGTCATTCTAATCACATAAAAATCACTTTATTCTGTCTCAAGACTCATAAGCTATCAATTGATTGTGGTAACGTTCTTGCATGCTCAGAAAAGTTAGAGATTTCTGAAACTTGGAACATTTCAAGCTTTCAAAAGAATAGGTTCTTTCTTCTTCTTACTTACTCTCTCTTTGGTAAGTGGTGACTTTGGTTAATTTTTTAACTTTCACCTTCCTTATATCACTTGAAAATTAGTGTTATTCTTTGTTATGATGTGCTAATGATTTTTTATTGTGTGAATCTTTATCCAGGTTGACGTCTAATCTCACAAAATGGGTATGCTTCTTAGTCATTCTCTAAAAACATTTAGCTAGAGATTTTGTTGGAATGAAAAACATATATAGTTTTTTTTCCTTGATTAATTTTTATTTTCATTTACCAATAATTTTTTTTAAGATTTGTTTTTTAAATTTGTGTTATTTTCTCCCCTCATTTTTATACCCTAATTTATCTTAAAGTTCTCGTCGAAAATCAAAATGTGTATGGTTCTTTTATTATTATTTTTAATTGATTTTTCATTTTTTTTTCACTTTAAAGTTTTTTATTTATTTTTAGGAGATGTTATTGTTGAAAATCTCATATCGACAAATTATAGTCATAAATAAAGAATAAATTCTACTTCACAAGTGGATATTGAGTGGTTGAATTAAGCTTAAAATCACATTTCGTACAATTGTATTTAGTATTGGATTTATTGTGTTATCCATAATTGGATTTTTTTTTTGGAACTTGAGATGTTCCCTCCTCCACCTTATGTATTGAAGATCTTACATAAAAATAGTCACTAAAATTGAGATATAATTCAAAGAGAAAAACATCAAATGTCTAAAGATTCGTTTTTGTTTATTATATGAATGATTTGATTTCTAAACATGATTGAGATTTTTTTTATTGCTTTTCCCTGAGAAAGGGTGAAAAATAATCAAGTTGAATTCAAGACAACTATTCAAAATCTTAATGAAAGACTAAAATTATTATCTCAAATTTAATTTTGTGTGAAAATATACTAAAGGAAGTGTGGGAGGTTTATATGATGAGTAAATTTTTGTATGTGTCATTCAACAATACCTTTTTATATTAAAATTGACAGAATCTCCAAGAAAAAAAAATGATATTGAAACTAATGACTAAATAGAATGTACAATACGAAATGTAGCTTCTGAAATGCATGTTTTGATATATACAGGTTCTAAAAAGAAACACATAAGATTTGAAGAGGATGTTGAATACATGGACAGAAGAAAAAGTAGCAGAATTGTTGCTTTGGAAGAGAAGAAAGAAGTGGAAAAAGAGAGAAAATTAGCTATAGCTTTGGAAAGGAAGAACAAATCAGTCAATCATGATGTAAAAAACAAAGGAAAAGGAAAAACAAAAATGGAAGTATGGGATGACTTAAGTGACTTTAATAATGAAGAAGGCCCAACAAAGAAGGCACTCAAGAACAAAGAATTTTGTCAATTAGTTTCTTCAATCAAGGTGTGTATCTTTTTTTTTTTTGATTTTTTAGTGTCTTGTTAAAGCAAATGATATATAAAATTTCATTTCTTGAATGAAGAACATATTAGAAGACTATTTGCTTGACTTAAATAATTTTTTTTATCTCATTACAAGAAAAAATTAAATAGTAATCAAATTTAAAAATAAAAAATAATTAGTCACTAGATATTATTTAGAGACTAAAAAATGATCGGTATCTAAAGTGGTTTCTATTATTAATAAAAATTTATAAAATAGTTTTTTAATTGGTATTTAAATTAGATATCAAGGTTTTAGTTATTAATATCTTAGATTCTAAGTTAGTCTCTATTAGCATATAAAATATTAGTAGTTAAAAATTTGGTAGCTAATTTAAATATCAATTTAGAAACTATTTTATAAATTTTTATTAATAATAGAGACTACTTTAGATACCGATAATGTTTTAGTCTCTAAAATAGTATCTAATTTAATTAATATAGTGACTGATTATTTTTTGTCTCTGAATTTGATTATTATTTAATAATTTTCTTGTAGTGTATGAAAGAATGTAAAAGATTGATGGTGCTTTTGAAGTGTAATTTCTTACTTATTTCTTTTTATACATGCACATTGTTCTTAAAAAATCCAACATCCACTTTTTTTCTAATAAATACTAGTTGAATGTATTTCTATGATAATTTTTTTTAGTAAATTTGCTAAAGTACCAAATTTAAGATTACTTCAAGGAAGAATTGATATAATACTTGTGTTGTTGTAGTTTTTTTTTTCTTGTGACAAACTCATAGTCTTTTTGTATGTACAATGAATATTTGATACGACCACATGCTCTGTTTTCTCTGTTTATTTACTTTTTTTCTTACTATCTTGCCACATCAAAGTCAATACAGGAAATAGCAAGACAATCACAAAAAGCAAGTTGTTCAGGAACAAATGGTACGTTCATAACTAATCCCAAAAAGGAATCAAGTAGATTTCACAATTGTAATTGTCAAATATTGTGCTTATGATAATAATTGTTGTACTTATCACATGCAGAATCATCTTTGAGTGGTATGTCACTAAAGAACATCCTTGAGATAATTATCGACTTTTTGCAAAGGTGAAAACCAACTTAGTTCATGATGTTTTCAAATATTCATAATTGAATGAAATATATGATGTTTACTTATAAATGTCTTACTAGAAAATATCATTGTATAGATAATTATAAAACTTTTCAAATGTGCAGGAGGGACCTAGATGAACTATTTGCTGAACCAGTTAATCATACTATGGTTGGTTTTTTACCTTTAATTTGAAATAACCTCTTTCCCATTTGATCATTGAGCTTTGTTAGTTATGTTGAATAATTATTTTAAAAGGTGGAAAACTGCTACCAAATTGTGAAGCAACCAATGGATTTTGCTACCATGAGGGCCAAACTTCATGAAGGCATGTACACAGACCTTGAACAATTCAAGGTTTGAAATCATCACACCTAACTCTTATTTTTAGAATTATTATCATACACATTTATTTTTTTCAGTTTTAGAATTTCACCACTCATACTTTCAATGATGTGCAGCGTGATATATTTCTAATATGCTCCAATGCAACTAGTGTTCATTCTGAAAGATCAAAATACCATGAAGTGGTATGACCAAATAAAATAGAAAGGTTCATGTTATTCAAACTTATTCCCAATAAAATTTTGAATAATATTTGATAAAATTAACTTCTTTCAGGCATATGATATCAGTAGATATGCAAAGTGGACTTTTGAGGCTCTAAGTGTTGACTCTCAACATTCTCACATAGGTTTTTCACAAAGCCAAAAATGCCCAAATAGAAAGGTACAAAAAGGACAACAAAGAACTCCAAGGAAGGTTGCTCCTAAACAAAGTGGTATGAAAACATGGTCTTCATTCAACATTCATATAATCTTAACCATTATGTTTTGTGTCTCCATCTTAGAAAAACTTGTTACTTGCCTTTACATAGTATTAATCCTCATTTTATTCATTATGTCAGTTATAAAATATTGTAAATCATAACTATTTTAACATTTTAATTTATTTTCTCTTTTATTTTTTTGAAGGAATAAGATCAACTAATTGTGTTTCCCTTTTGTATAGAGAGTAGAAATTCTACTGAAGCACAAAAAAGAGACTTGTATTGGCCTCCAAATAATCCTTTGTTTTCTGATGTCTTGGATGCTAATAAGAAGGCTAACATTCAAGTAAGTTCTATTTTTCTCCATGCACTATATAAGTTAGTGATTTAAAAACAACCATACAAGCTAATAGTAAATTATTAACAATTATAAAATGTATAAAACACAATGGATGTGGAATAAAGTAGTACAACAAATAGAATTACAATAGCTCATAAAACTTTTTTATTACAGATTATGCACACTATACATAAAATTTTAGTTGATGGCTACATATTTGAAAGACAAACATGATACTCTAGTATTAATTCCTTATACTACTTTCATATAACTCTTCAACTGATGAGATAATATTACTCCTATGTAGTTGTATATCTTCATCATTTAATATGAATCCCAATTTCAAATTTTGTATTATAAAAACTATTATAATTCTAATAATGCATGTTGGTATTGCAGTTGAATGAAAATACAATTAACTACAAAGAAAGTCTTCTGCGATTTGGGAAGGGCTTGGGACCAGTTGTTGAAAATGTTGCAGCTAAGAAACTAGCAGCACTACAGGATAAGCCATTCAACATTAATCAAAATGTTTCAAGAACTCAGAGCATGCACCAACCAACTCCGAAAGCACCAACAAATCCAGTTTCTTTCAATGCTAAGACCTTTCCTATTTCCTTTCCCTTACTCAATAGGTCACTCACTATTCCCTATTCTGCAACTCGAGAAAAAATAAATGTCAACACCAATAATGTTGGCAGAGTTCTTATGAGGGATAGACCTCATCAGAGAAACAAGATCATTACAAAAGAAAATTGGCATGCTTGTGCTGCTGCTCTTTTGAGCAACATCTTTTTTGAGACTGGGCAAGGAGGGAGCTCCAATAAAAATGAAACTATGGATGCTAGAACCCTCTCAAAAGGAAAAATGGTTGCTCCAAATGAAGATGTTTCTACTTTGCTTGGACCTGTTCAAGAGAACTATAACATACATAACTTAGGAGTTAACAGTTGCAGCAACATTAATAATAATACAATACAGTGGAATACCGCCACTAACATGCCAAACATGTTTTCTACAAGAAGCTCTAGCAGTTTTTCTACCATTGGAAGCTCTTGTAATTTGCCTCCTATTGTTCATCCAACACATGTGATTTCAGGGCCTCAACCAAGACCAACAAGATCCATATCATTAAGTAGTGGTGGATTATCAATGATGCAACAACCAGGGATAGAAAACACCATGACATTGCCTAGCAATAACCTCCCTAAGTACCAATCAATGCAAGAAGATCCAACTTCATGCATATCAAGCAAAAACATCACTCAGTCATATAATGTGCGCCAAGCAAGGCCAAATGACATTATTAATCTTGCAGATCTGCGTCTTAAGCCTCAGTCAGAGGTAAGAGACTCAATGTATGGAAGGTCTAGTAACAACTTTGTTGAGTTATCTCTTATACAAGAACGTCATCAACCATGGCCAACAAATTTCATGTCTAACCTTAATCCCTCAATGTTTTCTCCTTTGTGTCAACCAATGCAAGAAGAGTCAGTTCCATGTAAGAACCTCTTAGCAAGGTCAACTATTTTTCCTTCCCTTAATGCCTTTTTTTCAATGACTCAAACAATTTATTGTATGGTTTAGGTACCTCACATCAACCAATGGACTTCCAAGCCATGATAGACTCTCAAGACTTCATCAATGACACTTGGCCAATGAATGCAAGTTATGAACAAGTCATTCACCAAGCTGCAACATTCACTCCACTAACAACTCAAGGTTTCCATGGCATGCAGATGCAGACACTTAGTCACCTGAATCCTCATGTACCGGCTACTCCACAACCATATTCAGCTTTATCTCCACAAATGGCCTTAGGAGGTGAACCAAACTTTTATGGAGGAGGAAATGCTACTACAAGCCAACCAGAGGAGGGTCCTCCACAACTTCCTCGACATGATGATCAACGACCTAACTTAGATCTTGAACTCTAAGTACAATGCATTTGTAATATTGTTATGTTGTTAAAGTGTGCATGCAAGAGTAAAACCCTTTTTGAATTATTGTCAAATAGATGCTATAATGTGTAGCTATGTTCGTTAATTTGTCTAATGTTCAGTTGTAGACAATTTTAAATGTTTGAATTGGAAAATGTAATTGTTTGCTTGGCCTAGAGCTAGTAAAGTATGGAGCTTTGAAGTTGCTCTATCATGTCTTACTTCACTAGGCAACATGACAAAGTATAGAACATGTAAGATGAAAATTGCAGCATAAGTTTTCTTTTCTGAGTACAATAATATACTACTTCAGATTTTGCTAGAATCAAGTTTAAAAAAATAAGAGTAATTTTTTTAAAGCACAAATAATGAGTTGAATGTGAGTCAAACAAATAATTGTATTCAATTGATAAGATAAGCTTCTGAACTGTAAAATAAATATAATTTAACTTTTGCACCATATTCATTTTTTCATAGCAAAAAAGATTTCATTTCTATTCATCAGAGACTACAA
The DNA here is from genome assembly GCF_051622355.1 of Phaseolus vulgaris. NCBI lineage: Eukaryota > Viridiplantae > Streptophyta > Magnoliopsida > Fabales > Fabaceae > Phaseolus > Phaseolus vulgaris. Next base: position 25,878,136 of record NC_143503.1, read on the forward strand.
GAAAAAAATATAACTCAATCATCTATCCAAAAAAAATGCAGAGGAGACTCTTCTCACTTTCCTAAAGAAAATGTAAAATGTTTTATGAAGAAATTATATTACTTGGGTAAGAAGTTATAAAAGAAATTGAAATCCAAGAATTTCATGCGAGTAATTAGAATACTTAAAAAATCTTAATTCAAGCTAAAAAGTAAGGATTTTATATTCTTTATATTCTGGTTTTTTAATTTTTTTTCTCAAACTCAATTTTGATTGGAATGTTATTGACTTAATTAGTCAAATATTATTGGAATACCTACTTTTAGTTGATGTCAAATAAATTTTTTTAGCGATGATGATTGGAGATAATTTTTTTTAATAAATGAAGTTGGTAAGAGTTATTTTCTTTAATTAAATTGTTAGAATTATTTTTGTTGTTGGTGTAGACTAATATTATTTGTCGCTTGCTATTCCTCAGTTTTAATGGCCATGGCAATAAAACTTTTAGCGATAAATTTTTTCAATCAATATGGATTAAAAACTAGTTTAAATATTTGTGGTTGGCACAATAAGTAAAAATCTTCATATTAATATCAGTTAAACAAATATGAATAAATTTTAGATAATAAAAATAATTAGGTGTTATATTGACTAAATTATAGATTATTTTAGAGACTAAAAAAATTATTAGTTTTCTAAATTAGTTTCTATTATTAATAAATAGTTTTTAAATTGGTATCCAATTAGTTACCAAAGTTTTTGCTACCAAATTTAGAATCTAAATAATTGGTAGTTAAAACCTTGGTAGCTAATTAAATACTAATTTAGAACTATTTATCAATAATATAAACTAATTTAGAAATCAATAATTTTTGTAGTATCTAAAATAGTCTCTAATTTAGTCAATATAACAACAAATTATTTCGGGTATTTAAAATTGGTTTCTATTTAATAATTTTCTTCTAGTATTTTTTTTATCAGCTATATTATTAAAATGAGTTATTTTTTTCAATCACTATTAATAGGAATGACAAATGAACCCGTCCCCATGAATATTATCCGCATCCATCCCGATTTTGATAAGAAATCCTTGTATTAACTAGTTACGGGTATGAGTGTGAGTAATATCCAATTTTAAAATTGAGTATGAGAATGGAGATGAGTGTTTACATATTCATTTCGTTCATATCTCCATATCTATCCAAATAATCATTATCACCTGGTTTTAAATTATTAAAACACCTTTAATTTATTAGGTAACCTAAAAACTTATATTAACTTTTATTTATTATTTAGTTTCATAACTTATGTTTACGTCATACATTTTATTATTTCTATTTTTTTATAATTATTTATTTTTTTTCAATTGTTATTTGATATTTATATTATTATAATTTATTTTTTGATATTTTACATTAAAAAAATGTATATATATTTTTTTATATAAAAGCTTTTATGTTAAACATAAATGTATATCCTTTTTAACATTAAATATTTGATAATATTATATTTTTTTACTGTAATTTTTATTTTTATAAAATATATTTAATTAATATAATAATATGTATGACACGGGGACACAAATTTATATATTATATAATTATAAATTATATAAATTGACAATAAATGTTCCAGATTATTTTTTGGAACAGAAAAATGTTTTTCATAACTGGTTCAAAAGGATTTGTTTTTTATTTTTATAATCATAATATAGATTTATACAATAAGTTTAAGTTTTTAGAAAATTAATGTATTTTTCCTTTTTAAAATTGTGGTAGAACCCTACTAAAATTGTCAGAAATTAAACAAATACTTTTTAAATTAGAAACTTCACGGATACGTGTTCTACAAGTATCATACGAGATATTTGATATCTAATATAAATATCTGACACCAACATATCATTTAAAAGAAATGTTTGAACTTCATAGGATATAATGTTCAAACATGCATCAATTCACCCATTATCATCCGGAACTACATAAAATGAATACAAAATAAAGGTTAAGTTACCCCAATTTTGTGATGCCCACACACACCACCCTTTTGAATGAAACCACAAGTTAAGAATAATTTTCTCTATATCATTAAAATAAGAATAAGAAGTGTCATTTTTTTTCATTCATTATATTACTAAATGAGCTATTTTTTATTAATTATACTATTTAATACTTTTTAATTATATTAAATAAGTTTTTTTTATTTATTATATTATAAATAAGTTTTTTTATTAATTATATTATTAAATGGGCTATTTTTTCGTCAACACAAACAAAATGTAACCTTAAAGTTTACCCCATGATGCCCCACACTTCCTTCTTGAAATTCAAAAACTAGCTTTCACCGTTCCTATGTTCAAAATTTATGATTTGTTTGGATTGAGAAGGAGACTTTTGGAGAAGAGAAGAAGTGAATTTGTAACGAAGAAGATGTGTGAAAAAGTGTGAGGTTGTTTAGATTAAATGATAATAAAAGGATTTGTAAGGATAATTTATTGAAATTTGTGAGTAATGACATAGTTGGAAGATAATTTAAAAATTATTTTAAAGATATAAAATGTAAGTTTACAAATTTATTCTTATTATTACAAAATATTTGAATAATGAATTATGATATTTTTGTGTGTGTAGGTTTGAATTAATTAAATTTTTCTAATATATAATATCCATAATTACTTGTATTTTTTTTAAAAAATTTAAAAATATAATAGAAAATATTTTTGTATTAAATTGAAAGAAATTTATTAAATATATTAAAAATTATAAAAATAATATTTATTATATATATGTGTTGTTGATATTATAATTTTATTTTATTATTTTCTTTATTTATAATTATTTGTTTTAATTAATTGTATAATTAAATATTTTTGAAATTATTAAATAAATTTATATAATATTTAATTTTGTATATTGTATATCTATAGTTATATATAAAGGAGATTTCCCGATATAACCGTTTTTTGTTTTACATAAATTTGTTCCTATTTTATTCATATATCAATATTATTTTATTATTTTATTTTGGTTATTTCATCATTTTATAATTATTTAAATTTAAAATTAAGAAAATTAATATTAAATTTGAGAAGGAAAGACGTACACTACATTTATTATTCCTAATTATTCTTCACTATTGTAGCTGTTTTAAAATTGATTTAAGAAACACTTTTTATGAGTCTCCATTACACATAAATCAACTTATCTTAGTTATAATAAAATTGTGCACAAGAGTATTGGAATAAAATGTAATTATCTTATATGGAATCAATACAAATCTCTTCATTGGTGTGAAGATTGAAAAAACATTATTATCCTCTCATGCAATGCATGGAAACAAAGGTACTCTAACTAGAAATGTCTAGATAACTTTTTGTTTCCATTAAAAACTGTATGAATATATTTTTATTTTTTTTATTGAAAACAAAAGTTACATCAAACTCTAATTAATTCAAAAATTATAATTAATTAATTTTTTTAATTCCAGTTAAATTCAAATTAATTTAATTTTTGAACGGAAATTCAAACTCATGTTGGTAGCATGTTGTACATAAATAATCATTTTATTTGAACAAAAGAGTTTAATTATCATTTTATTTTTATAATTTTTATGTTTTAATCTCTATATATTAAATCACTAATTTTAATATCTACATATATATTTTTAAATTTAAATTTTATGAGTTAGTTTAGATTATTTGAAGCAACTTCTTTTATCAAAAACATCTCAAATGCAACTTTAAAATTAATAATTTTTTTTTTGTAATAATGTACTACAACAAGAACATAAATTACATTTTTTAGTATATGAAAATACTTCTTTTAAATATTCCCAATTTAACTAAAAGATTTATGGATGATAGGCAAATAATTTTTTCCCTCTAGTGGTCCAAAGGTATTATTAACAGAGCTATTTTTTCATTGATTGTATTATTAATTAAGCTCTTTTTATTCATTATATTATTAAATGAGTTCATTATTTTTATTCATTATATTATTAAATGAGCTCATTCTTTTTATTCAATGATCTTTAAAAAAAATTAATACATTATTAAATGATTTTTTTTGTTATTAATACATTATTAAATGAGTTTTTTTGTTATTAATACATTATTAAATGAGTTTTTTTTATTAATACATTATTAAATGGACTATTTTTTATAATGAAAATGAATACAATGTAATATGCCCCACATCACCCACTTGGATGAGACTCAAAAACTAACCTTCACTAGTAAATACCTTCACAAGTACATACCTTCCTCTCACACAATTTAAGTTATATTTATATTTTAATTAAAATACTTAAACCAAATTTTAATTTCTAATATATTTATCACTTTTTTATAAGTTTCTTTTTTTATAATTCCAATTTAATTAAAATTCATTTAATTTATTATTTAATATCAAAATGTACATTAATTATTTTTATCTTGGTCACATGTTAATCATAAATAATAACCAGTCTTAACATACAAGAGTTTAATTATTATTATTTATTTTCCTAACTTATACGTTTTAGTCCACATGCACAGTTACATTTCTTAATTGGTTTAATTTTAATTTATACTTTTATAAAATACTAATTTTACGTTTTAACTCATTTTAATTTATATATATGTATTAACATTTAATATATAATAAAAAAACATAACTGTAAGAATTATAATAAATAATTTTTAAATGTAAAGACTAAAATTTATGATTATCTATTAATATAATGATCAAATTAATGTTTTTTTTGAAGGGATGAGTAGATAAACATGATCTTTATTTAATATTTTAACTATCTTCAAATAATATCTCAATATTATGTAACTAGAAGCTTCTCTAGGCTTGTATGTGGACCCTTGCAACAAGGCCCACAAACTACAAATCCACTATATCACTTATTCAACTTTTTATTTCTTTTAATTTCACAAATATCAAACTCAACAAGGTGGAGATCCATTATTTAATATGACACCAAGTTCTTCAATTCAGATTAATCATTATTAAAAATCAATAAATATTTTGAACTAGTAATATAGTTATCTAAAAGAAACTTAACCAATAATTGAAAGAAAAAATTCACTAAATGTAATTATTGAATATTATATAAAATTAGTCATTAACAAAATCGATAAATATTTTATAAATAATTAGAATTTATAAACTAATATAATTAAATTATGAAAAATTGGTAATAAAGAATGAATTAGAAAAATTATTTCTAAATGAAAAATAATTGTTAAATTTATTTATTATTCATTGTGATATTGTAAAGGATACTTGAAGTATACATACCTATGCTTACTCTCGTGGTATAGAATAGGACTATGATATAACATAAAAATGTAAAAAGTAAAAAATTATTGTTAACATTATTTTCTTAGTTTTATTATTAACTATAATTAGGTTAGTTAATTTTTAAAAAAATATTAATTAAATATATGTATTATTTTTTGTAAATAAAATAATCACATTGTTATTTTCAATTTTAAAATATTTTAATTTTTACATTATTTTAAAAATAATAATTAACTTATTTATAAATATTATTTCATAAAATTTTAATCACGGTATATTATTTTATAATTTTGACTTTTCTATTTAACTATCCATTGGGCAGAGGCACTAGAGATTAAGATAAATGAGATTATTCTCTCTTTTCAATTTGCAAAATGTCACTTTATAAACTTTTGAAAATGGTGTATTATATTATTTTATTATATCTACTTATGTGTTTAAATTTATTTATTTTATAAAAAATTTCATGTTAGATATCACTATGCAACTTGACATCTGAGTTATGTTGACACCTCAATTAACAACAATCATTTGGCATCACATAAAAAAAATATTATTAAAAATAAAAATAAAAATAAAATACAAAAATATGGGAAGACTAGACCAAAACTCATATGTTAACAAAAATAATACATAGGTAGATTATACCTATTCAAAAAGAATTCTAAGAACAGACAATATAATAGCCTATTATACTAATGAAAATATTCTCTATGAAAATATTCAAAAGAACATTAGTTCTAGCAGTAAACGCAACACAAACCAAAACAAAATCATATTTCAGTCAGACATTAGTAAGCCACATCTTTTGAGTTTTCTCCATAGCATGTATAACCCTATAAAACTCAGCAACCAAAGCAATCTAAACTTCAAGAAGCGCAAAGAAAGCTCCAATAAATTCCCCCATACTTCCACGAAAAATACCTCCATAAGTAGCAAGATCAGGATATCCCCTACCAGCTCCATCAGTATTAATTTTAACCCAGACGGTTGAAGGAAACTCCCATCTAACAGGAAGAGGACGAAAAACTTTACCAATACGAGTATTAATACCAAAAAACTTGATTACGTTGAAATCCAACATATCATTCTTCATTGAAGCTTTAGACGAATTTCCCACTAGACGAGTTAAATCTTTAATAACCGAAATAGTCCTAGAAACCTCAATTTTATCTCAAAAACGAGCATAATTCTTCATATGTCATATCATCCAAATAGAAAAGTTATAACTGCAAGCTTAATCAATTTAACCAAAGGAGTATCATCACTCTTAATAAAAGAGAGGAGATCATCCTTATTACAGAAATGAGAAGTAGGAAAAATCTGCCGAACTCAACTCCAAATACACAAAGCATTAGAATATTCTATATAGTATGCATGCAAAATTATTGGAAACTAAACTTTTCTATATGTAGGTGAATTAATTCATTTTTTGTGGTATTTATTTCACAAAATAATACTATAAAATCCAAATTAAAAAAAAATATTCTTAAACTAAATAAAATCATCTAAGTATTGACATTTTCTATTTCAAAATTAAAAATATTAGTTGATATTAACAACTAAATTAAAAATAGTAATTCTCTCTTAATATATTAAATTTAAACTCCAATAAAAAGTACTTTAATAAATTAAGGGAAGAAGATATATATAAATTATTTTTGATCTCAACTCTTTAGCAATGTGAGACTATCGGGTGTATTGAAACAACTAGTGATTTTTATTTTATAACAAAGAAAAATTAGTTGCTAAAAATCAATATTAAATTTTATTGTTAACTAATTTTAATGTTATCTAAAAAAGTTTACGGAATGAAGAAAATTATTTAAAATATTTAAATTTAACCTTATAATCACATATTTTCATTATAATTACACCACTTTTATTGTGACATGAGAATATTATTTTTTGCAAGATATTATTTTGAAATGCTATATCACTTTTAGGATGTTGGAGATTCCACATCGACTAGAGATTAAAGTCTTTCATTGTATATAAGTTGGTGCAAACCTCAACCTCATGAGTCAGTTTTATGGGGTTGAGTTAAACTTAAAGTTCACTTCGTAATATGGTATCAGAGTCATTTCGAGCCTATCCTAGCAAGTGTTTGTTTGTGTTGGACCTATCGTGTCACCCGCTATCGTACCACCCATAATATATAGTTTCACGCACGAGTTAGCAGTCCCGACGTGAGGGGTGTGTTGGAGATCCTACATGGGTGCAAACCTCAACCTCATGAGCCGATTTTATGGGGTTGAGTTAGGATAATTTTTTTTATAATTTGGAGAAAAAAGGCTTTATTTTCTATGGTAAAAATGTTATCTCTTCCTCTTATGTAAGAGTTTATAGTAATAAATCATAAACTCGAGATTTTTATAGAAAAATTTCTACAAAGATTATACGAGAATGCTTGAATTTAAAAAAAAATGTCTTGCATTCAATATTTTTATTATTTTATTAGAGTGAATTTAATTTTAATATATAAATTTTTTCACATTTTAAATCGATAATTTAATCATTAACCAGCTGTCAAAATTACGTTACACCATTAGTGAAGGCATGATCAACACAATAGTACTAAATTCTAGTCATTCTAATTGCTTATAAACCACCTTTTTCTATCTCAAGACTCATAATTTATCAATTGAATTGGTAAAGTTCTTGCATGCTGAGCAAAAATAGAGATTTGTGAAACTTGGAAAATTTCAAGCTTTCAAGAGAACAAGGTTCTTCTTCTTACTTTCTTTGGTAAGTGGCTTTGGTTAATCTCTACCTTTCACCTTTCTTTTATGAGTTAAAAAATTTGTGTTATATGATATGCTAATGATGCTTTCTTGTATGAACTTTTATCCAGGTTGATGTTTCCTACCAATATGGGTATGTTTCTTAAACACTCTCTAAGAAATTTTAACTAGAAATTATGTTTGAATGAAAATCATATATACATTTTTTCCTTAATTTTTATTTTCATTTAGCAAGGATTTTTTTAAATTTGTTCTTCAAACTTGTGGTTTTTTCTTTTATTTTTCTCCTAATTTATCTGTAAGTTCAATGATTATTTTTAATTGCATTTCATTTTTCTTTCCATCTTTTCACTTTAAAACTTTTTATTATTTTTAAGAAATGTTGTTGTCGGAGATCCTCGGAGATCCCACTTTTGTATAAGTGGAGCGTAAATCTTTCTTTACAAATCGATTTCTTGATGTTAAATTAGGTTTAAAATTCATTTTCATCGACGTCTATCTTATAGTGAATTAATCGAATCTATAATCTCAATTACTATTGAACACTTCTCTATTCTCACACTTGAGATGTCTAATCTTCAACGTAGCGTGATATATCTAACGAGATCGTCGCTGTAATTGGGATTTCAGGAGAAAGATATCAAATATTTGAAGTTCCTTTTTTGTATATTATATGGATGATGATTTTGTCCGTAAGGACCATTATTGAGAATCTTTTTGAATGAAAATCATATATACATTTTTTTCTTAATTTTTATCTCCATTTTCCAAGGCATTTTTTTTAAATTTGTTTTTCAAATTTGTAGTTTTTTTAATTTTATTTTTCCCCTAATTTATATGAAAGTTCAATGATTTTTTTAATTGACATTTCACTTTTCTTTCCATCTTTTCCATCTAAAGCTTTTTATTACTTTTAAGAAATGTGGTAATTGGAAATCCCACTTTTATATAAGTGAGGCGTAAATCTTTCTTTACATATCGACTTTTCGGTGTTAAATTAGGTTTAAAATTTATTTTCGTCAACATCTATCTCAGCGGATTTATCGGATCTAGAATCTCGATTACTATTGAACACTCCTCTATTCTCACAATTGAGATGTATAATCTTCAACGTCGCGTGCTGAAGATTTCACATATAGATATATCTAACAAGATCGTCATAGGAATTGAGATCTCATTCAAGGAGAAAGATATCAAATATCCGAAGTTTCTTTTCTGTATTATATGGATGATGATTTTATCCATAAGATCCATGATTGAGAATTTTTTGTTCTTCTTTCCATGAGAAAGAGGCGAAACGTAATCAACTTGAATTCAAAACAATTATTCAAAATTTTAGTGAAAGACTAAATTTATTACCTCACGTTTGCTTTTCACACCAAAAAAAAAAATCAAAGGAAGTGGATGGTTTCTTTAAACAATAAGGGATTGGGTCAATTAGAGTACATGGACATCTTTAGTGAAAGAGTGTGTTGAAAATTTCACATTAATTAAAAATATATCTAAATTAGAGTATGTGAGTCAGGTTCAAACATCACCTAACAAAGTTTTTATTGAGTTGTGGCTTGGTTTATACATGTATCTATTAATAATAACTTTTATTTATGAATACAATAAAAGATATTTAATATATATCTATATATATATATATATATATATGTGCATGCATGATGGGCTAAATGTTTTGTATGCTCATGTACATGTGATTTTTTTAAAAATAAATTGTTTTATTCTTATAATCCTTTCATTTCTTTTAAATGCACGTCCATAAGGAATGCATATCTTTATTGGTTGAATTCTCATTAGTAAAACCAATTTTTTTTCATTGATTTTAATGTGAATATAATGATGAATTGTGAGTAGCAAAATTAATTCTATAAGATATTTATTGTCATTTATACTTATTTATTTATATTTTTGTATTATTACTTATGTTAATAAAAATATCGTATATATATATATATTCTTGGATTGGAGATGTTGAATTATGTTAGAGATATGGCACATAGATAAATGTAATGAAATATTGAAATCTCTAGTTAAACATATTAAATATGTAGAGTTTTTGTGTGTGTGCATATTATATGAATGATTTGATTTGTATCCATCATGATTGAGATATTCTTCATCGTCTTTCCTTCCTTAAAAAAGAGGTGGATATACTATTTATCAATTGAATTTTTATCGGTAGAACTAAATATTTTGAGTGAGTTGAGTGTGAGCATAATAATGAATTGTGAGTACCAAAATTAATTATATAACACAATTATTGTCATTTAGATCTTACTTATGTGGATAATGACATTACTTATGTTAATAAAAGTATTGTTTAGATATATTTTTATTCTTAAAAAAAAATTAAAATTTTTTTCCACTCAATAAGTTATTTTATTAAGATAAATAATGATACAAGTACGTACATATGTTTATAAATAATTTATTAATATTTATCAGTTTTATTTATTCTTTTGCGTATCCCATTATATTATCTATCATTCTTATATTTGCTTTTTTTCTTTCTCTGTAAAGTAGAATGCATGGTGCATATAGTTTTACTCATATAAGTGAAGATAGCACAAAGGATAATTTATTTATTACAAAAATGATTATGTCACATAATTTCTTACATTTCAATAAAATCAAAAGATAAAATACTTTTCTTATACCAAAATTGACTAAATTTTTTTAAAAAAATCATATTGGAACCAATGAGCAAATATAGAATCTACAATATGAAATCTAGCTTCTGAAATGCATGTTTTGATATATACAGGTTCTAAAAAGAAACATGTAAGAATTGATGATGAAGTTGAATACGAAGAGAGAAGAAGAAGTAGTAGAATTGTTGCTTTGGAAAAGAAGAAGCAACTGGAAAAAGAGAGAAAATTAGCCATAGCTTTGGAAAATAAGAACAAATCAATCAATGATGTAAACAACAAAGGAAAAGGAAAAGCAACAATGGAAGTATGGGAAGACTTCAGTGACTTTAATAATGAAGAAGGAGGCCCAACAAAGAAGAAACGCAAGAACAAAGAGTTTTCTCAACTAATTTCTTCAATCAAGGTATCTTCTTTTTTTAATTTTTTTGTGTCTTATTAAATCATAGGATATATATATTATAAATACTAGTTCAATATATTTTTATGATAATTTTTTAATAAATTCGTTAAAAGTACCAAGTTTAAGATTATTTTAGTGAAAAATTATATTGTACTTGCATTATTATTGTACCTATTCTCATTATCAACTCGGATTTCTTAATGTATATGTATAATCAATATTTGATATAATTTTATATACAATGTTTTTTTTTATTTTATTTTTTTTTTCTACTTCAAAGTCAATTCAGGAAATAGCAAGAGAATCACAAAAAGCAAGTTCTTCGGGAGCAAATGGTATGTTCATAATTAATCTCTAGAAGGAACTAAGTAGATTTTGCAATTGCAACTTTCAAATATTGTGTTTATGATAATAATTATTGTACTTTTCACATGTAGACTTATCTTTGAGTGGTATGCCACTAAAGAACATCCTTGAGATAATTATCGACTTTTTGCAAAGGTAAAAACCAACTTAGTTCATGATGTTTTTAAATATTCATAATTAAATGAAATATATGATGTTTACTTATAAATGTCTTACTAGAAAATATCCATGTATGAATAATTATAAAACTTTGTAAATGTGCAGGAGAGACCTGGATGAACTATTTGCTGAACCAATTAATCCTACTGTGGTTTGTTGTTTGCCTTTAATTTGAAAATATAATTAATAATATCTTGTTCATTTGATGATTAAACTTTGTTAGTTATGTTGAATAATTATTTTGAAAGGTGAAAAACTACTACGAAATTGTCAAGCAACCAATGGATTTTGCTACCATGAGGACTAAACTTCATGAGGGCATGTACACAGACCTTGAACAATTTAAGGTTTGAAATCATCACACTTGACTCTTATTTGATTATTATGCATATTCATTTTTTTCTTTATATTATTTTTCTCACTTTTTTCTTTTTCATATTTTTCTTTATTTCTTACCAATTTCTCTTTCTCACTTATTTTTTATTATTTATATAATTTAGTTTTTGCACATATCAAGAATTCTCAGTTTTACCTTTTAAATAATATAAGATAAACATCATTGATTTAATTTTACTTTTGGTACCTAGCATCAAACTAAAAACCCACTACACAAATAAGAGAAACAAGTTTGAAATGTATAAAAGAAAACAAAATATAGAAACTAATTTAGTAAGTTTTTCATCTCTCACTTTCTTCTAATCATACCAAAATAATGGGTGTTGCTCTCTATAATTTTTATGAGAATATAAATTTGACAACCTATTTTAACTAAATAACTAAATTTTATGGAAGAAAAATGACAAGTTCTTTTGACTCATTGTATTCCATTCAATTCAAAATAGAATTTCTAATAAGTGTAGTTGTTTCTTTTTTTTCACATTTATCAAATATGTTAAGGTATGCATTTAACTTATTTTGAGAATTCACATAAGTATTATTTTAGTTATCTTGTTACTAATTTCACCACTTACAATTTGTCTAGAATAATATGAGTAAGTTATAATGTCTCACATCTTTAAATTTCTCTTCAAATATATCTCACCACTTTATTTAGTACCTAGTTGTGGAATTTTTCTCTTCCTAACAAACTTACATTTCATTCTATTTCAATGATGTGCAGTGTGATATATTCCTAATATGCTCAAATGCAACTAGTGTTTATCCTGAAAGATCAAAATACCATGAAGTGGTATGACCAAATAAATTAGGAAGGTTCAAGTTATTCAAGCTCACTCTCAATAAAACTTTGAATAATCCTTGTTCAACTTAATTTCTTTCAGGCAGAAGATATAAATAAATATGCCAAGTGGACTTTTGAGGCTCTAAGTGTTGACCCTCAACTATATTTTTCAGAAAGGAAAAAACGTCAAAAGAGAAAACCACAAAAAGGGAAACAAAAAACTCCAAGGAAGGTTGCTCCTAAACAAATTGGTATGGAAACATGTTCTTCATTTAACATTCATATAGTCTTAACCATTATGGTTTGTGCCTCCATCTTAAAAAAAACTTGTTATTTGCCTTCATGTAGTTCTAGTCCTCATTTTATTCATTATATAAGTGATTGTAAATCATAAATATTTTAATATTTTAATTTATTCTCTCTTTTATTTGTTTGAAGGAATAAGAGCAACTAATTGTGTTTCCCTTTTGATACAGAGAGCACAAATTCTCCTGAAGCACAAAAAAGAGACTTGTATTGGCCTCCAAATAATCCCTTGTTTTCTGATGTCCTAGATGCTACTAAGAAGGCTAACATTCAAGTAAGTTTTGTTTTTCTTTAAAACATCCACTATAAGTTATTGATTTAAAAGTAACCATACAAGCCAATAGTAAATTATTATTAATGGAAAAGGTATAACACACAATGGATGTGGAATAAAGTAGTATAACAAATGGAATCACAATAACACATAAAACTTTCTTATTACTGATTTATCATAGTGTACATAAAATTTTATTGGATGACTACATTTGAAAGACAAATATGATATTGTAGTGTTAATTCCTTATACTACTCCCATATATTACTTTCATGTAGTTGTATATCTTTATCACTTAACATGAATCCTAATTTCAAATTTTGTGTTATAAAGATTTTTACAAGTGCATGTTGGTATTGCAGGTTAATGAAAATACAATTAACTACAAAGAAAGCCTTATGAAGTTTGTGAAAGGCTTGGGACCAGTTGCTGAAAAGGTCGCAGCTAAAAAACTAGCAGCACTTCAGGATCAACCACTCAACATTAGTGAAAATGTCTCAAGAACTCAGAGCATGCAGCAACCAACTCCAAAAGCACCAACAAATTCAGTCTCTTTCAATGCTCCTACCCTTCCTCCTTCCTTTCCGTCACTGAATAGACCATTCACTATTCCTGGTTCTGCAACTCGAGAAAACATAAGTGTCAACACCAACAATGTTGACAGAGTTCTTATGGGGGATAGATCTCATATGAGAAACAAGATCATTACAAATGAAAATTGGCATGCCTGTGCTGCTTCTCTTTTGAGCAATATCTTTTTTGAGAATGGGAAAGGGGGGAGCTCCAGTGCAAATGAAACTATGGACGCTAGGACCCTCTCAAAGGGAAAAATGGTTGCCCCAGTTGAGGATGTGTCTTCTCTTCTTGGACCTGTACAAGAGAACTATAACAGACAGAAATTGGGAGTTAACATTAGCAACAACAATAACAATAATACAATACCGTGGAATACCGCCACTAACAGGCCAAACATGTTTTCTACAGGAATCTCTAGTAGTTTGTTTGCCACAGGAAGCTCTAGGAATTTTCCTCCCATTGTTCATCCAACACGTGTGATTTCAGGGCCTCAACCAAGGCCAACGAGATCCATATCATTAAGCAGTGGTGGATTATCAATGATGCAACAATCAGGGATAGAAAACACCATGACATTGCCTAGGAATAACCCCCCTATGTATCAATCAATGCAAGAAAATCCAACTTCTTGCCTATCAAGCAAATACATCACTCAAACATCCCATGTGCGTGAGCCAAGGCCTAATGACATTATTAATCTTGCAGATATGCATCTCAAGCCTCAGTCAGAGGCAAGAAACTCAATGTATGGAAGGCCTTGTAACAACTTTGCACAGATACCTCTTATGCAAGAACGTCATCAACCATGGTCATCAAATTCCATGTCTAGCCCTAATCCCTCAATGTTTTCTCCTTTGTATCAACCAATGCAAGGAGAGTCAGTTCCATGTAAGAACCTCTCATTAGGGTCAACTGTTTTTCCTTCCCCTAATGGATTTTTTTTCTAATGACTCAAATAATTCATTGTATGGTTTAGGTACCTCATATCCACCAATGGACTTTCAAGCCATGCTAGACTCTCAAGACTTCATCAATGACTCTTGGCCAATGAATGCAAGTTTTGAACAAGTCATGCACCAAGCTGCAACATTCACTCCACTAACAACTCAAGGTTTCCCTGAAATGCAGATGCAGGCAATTAATCAACAGAACCCTCACGTACCTGCTCCTCCACAACCAAATTCAACTTCATCTCCTTAAGTGACCTTAGGAGGTGGAATAAACTTTGTGGAGGAAGAAGTGTTCTACATGCCAATTAGAGAAAACTCCTCCACCACCTCCTTGGTACGATGATTAACTGCTTAACTTAGATCTTAAACTCTATATACAATGCATTTATAATATTATTTTATGCATCTTACAGCAAAATCCTTTTTCAATTTTTTTTCAGATAAAATCTTTGCAATTGAGAGTGTTGATTTGCCTGATGTTGAGTTGAAGACAATTTTAAATGTGCCATTGGAAAATGTAACTGTTTACTTGCCCTATAGCTTTGCTTTATCATGCCCTCTTTCACTAGTTAGCATGACAAAGTATAGAACATGTTGGATGAAAATTGCAGCATAAATTTTATTTGATGAGAACAATGATACACTGTTTCAGATTTTGCTAGAACTAAGTTTAAAAAATAACAATGAAAAAAACTTATGCACAGGTAATGATTTGAATGTGAGTGAAAAAAATAATTGTATTCAATTGAAAAAATAAGCTTTTGAAATGTAAATCAAATATAAAAAAACGTAGTTAATCATCGATCCAAAGAAGTTGCAGAGGAAACTCTTCTCACTTGCATGAAAGAGCTTCTCCTCTACAGAGGTTTATTCCACCTCCTGTGGCCACTTCTAGAGCAAAGTAATTTCTGTAACTAAAACTTGATTTTGTAACTAAGAGTATCTTCTCTATTTATAGCCAAGATAATTTTCATAATTTTCATTTAGGTAGTTTAAAAAACTCTTTTCCTATAAAAGCCCCACCTAATATTTTATAGTTACTTAAAAAATAACATCTAAATAAAGAAAATATAAATTTGTGAATATTGAACTGTTTTGATTTCTCTAAAACTTCTTTTGTTAAAACAATATTAATATTGTGTTTGGATAGAAAAATTTTAGAAGGTATTTTTTTTTATATAAAAAGGATAAAATGTTTTAAGACAAAATATACTGTTCAAGAACTTTAAAAAAAAATCCAAATTTTATTAAAATAATGAGAGTATTTAAAATTAGAGAATTCCAATTTAAAAAAAAATAAAGATATGCTATTTTTTATATTTTAAAATTTACGTGTCTTATTTTTATATTTTCTCTTCAACTCGATTTTGATTAAAACTTTATTTCTTTGGTTAAGGTCGAGATATTATTAGGATAACTAGTTTTTAATTAATGTTAACAATTTTTTTATTAAGATTGATACGAGTTATTTTTTATTTAAATTAATAGAATTCTTTTTAAATCACTATTATTTCTTATTTGATAGGTTTTGTCGATCAATATGATATGCTATTTTTTTTATGCCGAATGTGATTTAAACTTGTTTTATTAATGTTTTTCATATTTTTTTTATATTTATAATAATTATTTTCTATTATCAATCTCAATATTACTCTTAGTGTTGTTAGGATTTTTTTTTCTTTCTATTTTTGACTAAGAAAACTTCCAATTACCATTAGCAAGGATTTTTTTCCTTGTGGATATGAATCAACTTTTCTTATTAATGTCTATCACAATTTGTTTATATTTATAATGATTATTTTTTTTTATCATCGGTACCAATGTTATTTTTTATCGAAATAGTGTGTTACGATTTTTTTTTTATTGAAAAAACTTTCTGTCAATATTAACTAGAATTTTTTTTAATACAAAAGGGAAAAGTTTTTAACTAACATTAGTAAAAAAGCTAAGCAAAAGAAAACTTCAACAAAGAATATAATTAAAATAATTATGATCGATAGCCTAAATAATTGTGGTTAATATTAATCATTAATTAAAAAAAATTGGTATTGACAATTTCTAACAAAATATAAAATAAATGACTTAAAAACAGATAATAATATTTTTTAATTATTAACAATTGTTTGATATTAATTTTTGTTATATGATGATAATTTAAATACTTTATAAAAAAAAGAATTAAATTCAATAAATTTAAATATTTTTTAAAAATAAAAAATTCAAAATAAAATAAATTCAAATTCAACATATTTAAATGTCTCAACAATTTTAAAATGATCTATTAAAAACAAAACCAAAACTACAATTCTTATTAATAACTTGTCACCATAGAAAACACAAATTACATTTTCTAACATATGAAACTGAATTACAAATAAGTTTTATCTCTATATTCATATTCATGTAAAGTCATTTGAAGAAGAGCTTTTGTTTCATTCACTACATTGTTACACTACAAGAAAATAATGAAATAAAAACTATTTTTTAGAAACAAAAATATAATTAGTTGTTATAGTGACTAAATTAGAGACTATTCTAGAGACTAAAAAAAACTTGATTTCTAAATTAGTTTCTATTATTGTTAAATGATTTCTAAATTGGTATTTAATTAACCACCAAGGTTTTTGCTACCAAATTTAAAATCTAAATAATTGGTAGTTAAAACCTTGGTAGCTAATTAGATACCAATTTAAAAACTATTTAACAATAATATAAAATAATTTAGAAACCAAATTTTTTAAGTCTCTAAAATAGTCTCTAATTTAGTCACTATAACAATTAATTATGTTTTGTTTATAAAAATGGGTTTCTATTTCATGATTTTCTTGTAGTGTTAGATGAGCTTTTCTTTATTCATTATATTATTCAATGAGTTATTTTTATTAATTATATTATTAAATGAGTTATTTTTATTAATTATATTATTTAATGAGTTTTTTTATTAATTATATTATTAAATGAGTTATTTTTATTAATTATATTATTAAATGAATTATTTTTATTAATTATATTATTGAATGAGTTATTTTTATTAAGTATATTATTTAATGAGTTGTTTTTATTAATTATATAATTTAATGATTTTTTTTATTAATTATATTATTAAATGAATTATTTGTATTAACTATATTATTAACTGAGTTATTTTTATTTATTATATTATTTAATGAGTTATTTTTATTAATTATATTATTAAATGAGTTTTTTTTATTAATTATATTATTAAATGATTTATTTTTATTAATTATATTATTAAAAGAGTTATGTTTATGAATTATATTATTAAATGAGTTATTTTTATTAATTATATTATTAAATGAATTATTTTTATTAATTATATTATTGAATGAGTTATTTTTATTATTTAATGAGTTATTTTTATTAATTATATAATTTAATGAGTTGTTTTTATTAATTATATTATTAAATGAATTATTTGTATTAATTATATTATTAAATGAGTTATTTTTATTAATTATATTATTTAATGAGTTATTTTTATTAATTATATTATTAAATGAGTTTTTTTATTAATTATATTATTAAATGATTTATTTTTATTAATTATATTATTAAAAGAGTTATGTTTATGAATTATATTATTAAATGAGTTATTTTTATTAATTATATTATTAAATGAGTTATTTTTATTAATTATATTATTAAATGAGTTATTTTCATTAATTATATTATTAAATGAGTTATTTTTATTAATTTTATTATTAAGTGATTTTTTTTTATTCTACATTGAGTGAATACAATGTAAAGGTGGAATTTACTCCCGTTCTATGATGCCCCACATTATCTTCTTGCATGGAATTCAAAAGATAAAATTACTAATTTTAATTTATATATATAAACATATATTCATTTTAAATTGTTTTAATTTTGAATATCAAATTCACTACAACAAAATTATTAAATAGTAATTAAATTTAAAGAAAAAATTAATTAATTATTAGACTAAAAAATTATTAGTATATAATGTAGTTTTTATTATTAATAAACTATTATAAAATAGTTTATAAATTGATATTTAAATTAACTACAAAAAATTTAACTACTAATATTTTAGATTTTAAATTAGTGTCTAAAATACTAATTAAGACTACTTTAAAATATAAGTAGTTAGTAGTTAAAAGTTTGGTAGCTAATAGTTATATACTTATTTAGAAACTATTTTTTAAATTTTTATTAATAATAAAAACTGTTTTATACATGAATAATTTTTAATTTATAAAATGAGCTCTAATTTAATCAATATAGTGATTAATTATTTTGTTTTCTAAAATTATTAATTTTTTTAATAATATTTTTTTAGTGTATCACTCTCCAAAATTGAAAGTAAATGTTGTAGTAATAATATACAGATATAAATTGCTTCTTTTAAATATACTCCATATTTAACTAACATTTAGGGATAATTTGTAAATACTTTTTACCGATAGTCTTGAAAGTTATTATAAAAAAATTATTTATTCTTTTATTTCTTGTCAAAATTACGAATATTAATTTTTATACATACTTTCTTAATTTTTTTTATGTTACTTATATTTTTTTAAATTACTAATTTTAATTTTTTTTTATATACCTTTTTAGCATGTAATTCAGAATAAGAGAAATGTAACTGTAAGAACAAAAATACATAATTTTTAAATTTAAATACTAATTATATGCGTATAATGATCAAATTAGTATTTTTTTAAAATGGAATGAGTAAATAAACATATTAAAAGACACGGTCTTAATTGAATATCCTGACCATCTTCAAATAAACATGTTATTATCTCACTAGATGACACAAGTACCTCAATCACTCTATTTGGACTAATTCCCCCTACACCAGGCCCATTTCTCAAGATCGTGGGCTTCTCTCGAGATGTAACTACTAGCAGAAATTTCACTCTGTACCCCTATAATTTGAAACTGCACTCCCATATATGTATGGACATTTCAAATTTATCCTTTAAAAATTGTATTATATATTGTATAATCTAGAACACAAAGATGTATTTTAGATTGTACATTGTGGAATACATCTTTTATACTCTAAAAGTACAATCTAGAATACATTATTTAATACTTAAAATTTTTATTCTTTATAAGTCACTTAATACAAAATAAAATTCTTTTACAAAAATATAAATTATTATGTAAAATTCACATAAAATAAACCCATAGGCTAAAGAATGAGAATATGTTGTATATTAATTATTAGAAGTTATTGTATATTCTAATTTTAAAATACAAAATATAAGTACATATAAAAACTATATAAGAATTATGTTTGTCTCATTTGTCCCATACAACATGTATACGTATGGAGTAAACGACCCCCTAATTCATGATGTCATGGATTAATTGCAATGTCCTTTGGATTCCATCCCATGTTGGAGTGTCTTTCGATATATATTCACAATTGATCATGCGTTGCAAGATGCTGACAATCCTCATGAATATATCATACATTCGTTGAAATGACAACTGGGTTTTAGTTTTACGATGGAACATTTCCACAAAGGTTGAAATGAGACCTTTATCAGGGATCTCATAACTAATGTTGCACAATGGCAACAACTTGTTGTTAACCACAACAGACTCAATTTGAGGATAAGGGATCTCAAGCATAAGTTCGTGCGAGACCAACTTCAATTCGCCTCGATCCTCACCCTCCAAAGTTGTAAGGCGGTATGGTCAGTGTAACTGAGTAGCAATGGCGTAATAGAAGGGTTGCCAACATATCCTTGTTGCTTATCCAGACCTCTTACAACTGCTGGAAAAACATCCACATCAAGTGTAAGGGCAACATGTTCTCTATCACTTCTATGGGCTTTGGCCTGAGACGACCTACTAGTTCTAACCATGTCTCTGCCAAATGTCAAAACATTCACTTAGAATTAAAAAAATTCAAAAAACAAATTTTTTAACATTCTAGATTTCACAATCCATTATGTTAAAAAATATCAAATATGTTTCATATTCTACAATTTGGACACGTTCTGGGTCTATCATTCCAAAATTATGTAGTACCGGTGAAAGTGAAGAACAAAATACAAAAATGAACCTATTCTACCGTGGTAGCAATGCAACGAAGTCGACAACAATTTTTAAGAAGACAATGCTTGTCTGACAAAGACTCTCACACACAAACACAACAAATGGAGGGGTGCACCAAAGAGACTAACAAAGAAGAAATGTGATAGATAAATAAAAGTAGGGTTGTGTATCAATTGACCTGTGAGTACTTTTGGTCATTTCACAACCTATATAGGAATGCACATTCAAATTATGGGAGTGCATAATGAAGCCCTTTAAAAGTTTGCAACAAGGCCCATAAATTACAAATCTACTGGCCCACTTCCTTCAATTTTTCCTTTTCTTGTAGTTTCACAAAGATTAAGCTTCACAAAACGGTTACCCAAAAGTAAGGGTGGTAATGTGGGGCAGGCCATGGGGCGGCTACTAAAAAAATGTGAGACAGGTTCACTAATCTAGCTTGCTGACTCGCTTAGGCTCGTCCCGCATTACCTGCAGTCTATGCGGGCTAACAGCAGGGCAAGACGGGTTGGTCCGCTGGTCCGCATAAATAAATAAAAATTATTTAATTTTTTTAATAAAAAAAACATATCTCACTCACATTATTATTGCAGTGTGACCTTTATTTTATTTTATTTTAAAATAAATAGATTTAATGTACCAAAAAAAGTATGTTTTATTTTAATCATCTAAAGAAGTTAATATTAAAAATAAGAGTGAATTTAGTTTTAAATAAAGTTTATATTGAATTTTTTTTAATAAAAATAATATAAAAATAGATTTCATTAAAATACTTTATAACAAAACTTTGATAAGATACTCTCATACATTTACATACATATAGAAGAAAAATATATGCAAAACAAAATTTTAATTATTTTTAATCAAGCCTTCTAACAATTCTCATACTTGAATGCCTTTATATATTTTATCTTAATTGAATGAATTAAAACAATTATGAAATTTTAATTTTTTAGCGGCAGAAATATTTTTTTATAATTAAATTTTAATTTTTAAAAAATATTTTTCTTATGCGGGCTGGTCTGCAAGGTTGCGGGCTACCTCTTATGCAGAGCGGGTTAGTGAAATGATCTTACACTCTTTGTGTGGGGCGGACTAACCCGACCCGTATTTTCCGAACTAAACACGGAACGAATCTATACGAAACAAGTCAGCCTGCATTGTCACCCCTACCCAAAAGTGGAGATTCATCATTAAATATGACTAACCAAATTCTTTTATCAAGATTAATATGTAAAAATGAATAAAAAAATAATACATACTTCATATTAGTATTATAACTATCTAAATAATCAAAAAATAATTATGGGAAAGATCCCTAAAATAGTTATTAAGTATTATATAAAATTAGTTGTTAACAAAATTCATAAATACTTCATATTAATCTAAAAAAAACTACTCAAATTCATGTGGAATCTAGTTCAAACATATTTTCGTTAACTGTGTTATTTTATAAATTAAAATATTTTGGGAATTAAAAGAAACATATTGCCCACCCTTGAATGTTCTTCGTTACGAAAACAATTATTTGATGGGATTGGAGTCATGATTTGCTAAAAAGGAAGGGAAAAAAAGTGTGGTAGGTTTACATGTTAGAAATAATTGTTAAAAAAAAAGTCAAAAATAGGAATAAATAATAGGATATAATTTCAAACCGATCTTGCTAATGTCGTAATCAATTATGTGAATGGATCGGAAGTAGAACATGTGATTTGTATGCAAAAGTGCTAACTATGAGTTTACAAATCGATTATTATAATTTAAAACAAGATAACATATTGTAATTTAAAATCATTGCTAAAGTTACTTGTAAATTACGTCTATTTATTTAAAACATTACTTCCGTAATTTTCGTTGATTTTTTTCTAAAATTTTTTTTTAATGTTAGATATCATTATGTTACTTGACATTTCATTTAAGTTGACATCTCAATTAGATTGATATATCAAGTAACAACAATAATTTATTATCGTTAATTTTTTTTAATTAACTATGTATTATGTTTTTTATTAGATTAATGATGAAACAAAGATGATCTCTCATCACTATAAAGTTTTATGATGTTCAAGAAGATAGGTTATGAATTATGATAAGGTGTATCATACTTAATATAGCATAATTGATTAAAAAGAATCTAACAAGGAGACTTAATTGTGAATTAACAACAAAGTCAAATAATGCATGTATAAGCCGGTTCCATTAATTAAATTCTATGTAGAATTCTTATGCACTTTTGGTTTCTTTCTGCTCTTTAATCACACTTTTTGACTCATTACAGATTTAAGTGCATCATGTACTAATAATAATAATAATGAATTCAAATGCACATTACCAACAAGCAACATCGTGGTTGGTGCTTGAGATATGTGGTTCTTCTGGGGTAATTTAATTGACCATTCAAACTATGTACCCCATCTTTTATTTTAATATATCAACAAGTTCCAACAAAGATTATAAATATCTTAATTAACACCTCAGTGGTAGATTTATTTTAAACCAGATTTTCAATTCAGAAGTTATGAATAAAAATGTAAGTGGAAAAAAATTATATATTAGATATGTTATATTTGTAAAAAAATATCAATAAATACACTCTAATAGTTATCTAATATAAACAAAGGATGGGTGATATGGATGAAATTTTGTAAATGATCCAATTCAAATTTTGGCAGAATAGTTTTTTTTCTCTATTTTTTTTTTTAGTAATGCAAGGTATAGTATATGACTAGAAATATATGATCTAGTGATCCGGATTGGAGTGCAATATGTTGATGTTGTAGTCATTTTTGTAAAATTGTGTAATTCAATGTTGTACGTAAAATTTGGCTTGGACATTATTTTTATGGATGGGGTGAGTGAAAGTTATGCCTTTGAAGAGATTTTTTGAGGAGCTTAAATATATTTATGATCTTAATATGATTGTATTTTGTATACGTATTTTTTGTAGCTTGTATTGTTTATACTTTGGAATATATATGTTTTATATAAGGTTGTGGAACACTTAAGTATATATAAAATAAGATTTCTTGGCAGCTGGTTCTTTATGAAAGTTTTAGGAAATCTTTTTTGATAATGTCGATTTTGGAACACAAAAGAATCTAGTTCTCTTAAATCTTGTAGATTTGGTTTAATGTCTTTTTTATTGAATATTATCTTTATAAAAAAATTAAAACATCCTCAAATATTCCATATTATTTTATTTATTATTTATCGATAAAAATAAATTATTTTTTCATTTATATGTAACTTTCACTTTCAGTTATTTGTTTTTTAAGAAATTCATTCTTTTAAAAATTATTATCGTCTTTAAGATTGATTTGATTATTTTCAAATAATTATCTTTTCCATTTTATGATAGGATTTTTAACATTTTTTTATTAATCCATATCGTTAAGTTTGTAAAAAGTATAATTTGATCGTTGTTTAAACCCATTATCAATGTCCCATTTATGATTATGTGAATAGAAGATTTTCATTAGAATATACAGAATTTAGTTTGATAATTCTACACTAGCTAATTTTAAAGTTCAAAAATATTTTAGTTAAATATCACAAGTAAATTAGAAATAAAGTCAAATTATATTATAAAAATGGTGTAAACTTTATTTATAAATCAAATTTCATAAAATTAACTTAAATTTAAAATTTACTTTTTAATATAATATTAAAACTTATAATAATAAAATTTGTTAGACCTATAGTATTATTACTTAGTATTAAACTACTAATAATTTTTTTTTTATGTTTGATATATCTAATCTCCACCTAAAGTAGTATATTAAAGATCGCATTAAATTATTGTATATGAGTATATGTAAACATCTACTTACATATTAATTGTTTGGTAATTATGGTATATGAGTAGATATAAACCATAATTTTTTCAATATAAAATTATATTCAAAGTTTATTTTCTAATAATTTTTATACACAACAATAAAATAAATATCTAAATAAATTTATGAAAAATATTAATAAATTATTGATTAAAATTTTCATGTGAAAAACATTGATGAGAGTGATTGTTTACTCGACAAGAATATGTTTAACCGGCGCAGCAGAAGTTGACATGATTAGCCTCCAATTATAAATATTTATAAGATTGTGTCTACACTACTTTATGCACAAAAATACTCTATATCCACGCCAATCATTAACTACCACTTTATATTACTTTCTCTATAAATATATTTTTTTAAATAATTCTAATAAAAACTAGTTTTTTGTAATGGTAGTTATATTGATACTTTTATGTAATGTATATGGATGGTAACATTTCTTAAATAGTTCTATTAATTTATTATTTTTTTATAAAGAAAACTACATCTTTAGTACAATAACAAAATGTTTTTCTTTTTAATTTTTTAATAATGTAATAAGAAAATTTATTAGCATTTACCTTATGATAAAGATTAACAGATTTATTATTGAGGTAACGTGTTATTAGAGATGAGAATGTAAATATGTCATTTTTAATTTAATTAACTTCATTTTAGCAACCCACTTAACAAATTCCACATTTATTTCATTGTCTCATTGTAAGTATTATCAATTAATTAAGTAAGACATGAATTTCGTTAGAGCTATTATCTCTATTCTTAATTTAAAAGGATTTTTTTTTTCATTTGATCATTAATCAAACACAATTTTTTTATGTAAATTACTCTTCACAATGTGTAAGTATACACTTTCTAACTTCGGAGTCAATTTATTAATTTTTCAATTTAGATTAGTTTGTGCGTTGCTCTAGTTTAACCATGGTTTTAAATTTGAGTGAAAAACATATACAAAATATATACATTTATAAAAAAAATTTTAAGCAACAAATATTCATAAAAAATAGTATATTTATATAAAAAAAATATATTAAATAAGGAATAGTAAGGATGTGTTAACCTTCTATGCCTCTAGCTATGATAAGGTAGTCATATTTGTCTAAGATACCTCTGACATGACAGCCACTTTTTACATTACATGTACACAGACCAAAAAACGTCAGAGTCCTCTATAAACAAAGATAATGATCTAATATGCATATTACAAAATCATCAATAGTTGTCTCTTGTGTTAATTGGAAGTATTAGGAATATTTTAATTTATTATAAAATTTTAATAATTGAGAAAATTCAAACTCATTCTGCAAAAACTTACAAAAAGTTTATATGGTTGTTTAAAGTCCCTAGCTGTAATTGATTACTTAACATAAACATAGAAATGCAACAACTAAAAACTATAGTTCAAAAAAATCCTTGTTTTCACCTCCTCTTCCAAAACATTTGTAAAAAACCCAAAATGTAGGATGTTTACACTGAATTTGATATTTTAGATGACCATACACTGAGTTTGATATTTGAGTGGAAGGGAAAGAAAATGAGAGGAAAGAGAATTGAAAATTATGTTATTTGAATATATGGAAAGTGAGTTGAAAGTGAATGAGTTTATTTTATTGAAAAAAAAATTAATTATATATTTATGTTTTGAAATTATGTAAATGTTTTGAAACCTAAATCATATATTTATGTATTTGTGTTTGAAACATATATTCATTAGTTGTGAATGTAGGTTGTACGTGTCAACAAATTTTATTAGTTGTGAATGAGAACAAGAACAAACACATTATAAATAATTTGTTAAATAAACCAAACAAATTATCAAAAAAATTTATATTATTTTATTTTATATTTTTAAGAAACTCACACTATTTATTAAAGTAACTGTTAAATCATTCAATGATATTATTGCACAATTTATTCAATTATTCAAGAAAAAAATTATTACACAATTTTTTTCATTGTTTTGTCAAATATTTTCTTTCTACATTCATATTTTTCAATTTACACAATTAACAAATCCAAAAAAAACAAGCGAAGTCATAAATGAGTAACATAATTTAAATGCAAAAATAATACAAAAAAATTGTCACACCCATACACTATTTTTATGTATTACTTTTTTATTAAAGTTATGTCACTCATCATGTACAATTTCACCTTTAAAAAAATACTTCTAATCATGATGAACACAACTTCTTTGATTCTATTTTTGATATAGATTGCCATTGTCTTTTTAATGCTTATATGCTCACTGAGGACTTTATATATTGCTCCAAAAACAGTGACATGACACCAACAGACACAGTCACTTCCATTTGTTTCATCACTTCTTTACATGTAATACCAACAAGTTTATAAAGGATGTGAATTTTATCTCCCCAAAAACTGTGACCATGCACCAACAGACACAATCACTTCTTAACACATAATAACAAAAAAAAATTATAAAAAATGATAATTGAATAATTGATGATTATATATTTAATAAAAAAATATCATGCAATAATGCATGTGTACTTCATAAAATAATGAAGCTATAAGAAATCAAATGAGTGTAGCCTTATTTTATATATAATATTAAAGTATGGCATATAATCGTGCACGTAGACCACTTATCTGACCTCGAATTCAATGTCAGGTAAGTGCATTTAGGAAAAAGTATTTTTTTGTTATAAAGTTTTTTTTATTAAAATTTATCCAAAGATAAATATGGGTCCATTCTAAATATATACGTTTTAATGCAGTTCTACATTAAGGAATTGATGTGATTTTATTTTGGGTGAATAGAGTAATTAGTATATGTGATATTTGCAAGAATTATGAAACAAATCTTTTTTATCCTTTAAGGATTGCACTGTTTTATATAAAAAAAAAAATGTTAGGATTTTTAGATCCTTTAGTGAAAAATTAGCTATGAATTCTCTGTGTATACTAGTTATTCACTTTTATTGAATCATAAATAATTACATGTGATGAATTTCTTAATGTTTACAATAGTTATTTTAAAAATCATATCAATTATGCGTAATATATGATTTGATAACTGCGTAAAACAATTGATTATTATTATTTTCTAATATATACAAATTCATCTTATTCTATAAATAATTAAATAATTTTAAATTCAAATATTATGCTAGTGCTATTTTGATTTAATTACTAATTAAGTCAAATGTGTGACACACAGAGAACCTATTCTCCTACACCAAAGTACAATTTTTTTTTATTTCTCCCCCTTTCTCTCTCTAAATCTCTCTATTCTCTTTTTATTTTTTTCTTTCAATTTTTATCTATTTTAAAATCTAATCGGACCACGTTGTAGTTGAAGAGTTAAAAAAATATTTCTATCCGGTTAGATTTTTAAACATAATAAATTTAGTTTTGCTCTAAATATAATTTGTTCTCTATTTTTCTTAAGATTTAATCATCAATATTGTTGGAGTCAGTTGAGAAGAGTAATCCTCTCAACTTATTCTACTATATATTGAATTTATATTTTGTTTAGATAACTTGCATTAGGTACTTAAATCTTGAAGCTTATCCAGACTAAGAGGATAAAATTCTAGAGGTTGCTTGGAAAGCAAACAATTAAGGTAAGGGAAAATAAATTTAATTTTTAATAGCACCCTAGGCTAGATAGAATATCTAGATGTAGAGGGGACATGGTCCGGATATTCAATTTCTCTTGTAGGGATGTTGTGTGTTTATATATTGTGTTCTTTGTTTATATATTATTTAAACTTGTAGAAATATTTAGATTTTGATGGTTTAGTATTTAAGTGTTGTTTTTTTTTAATGTCAAATAGACTTTTGAATGTTGTGGATCACATTTTAAATTATATTGTATGATGAAAATGGTATGAAATTGAATTCATACATTTGGGATAATGTATGAACTGATGTTTGTTGTGTATTAAGTATTGATGTTTATGTGGTAACAAAGATCTTCGAGATTAACTGATAATCTAAGTCACATAGATTAAAATATCAAGTGGTGAGAAGCTGATGGGGGAGTTCTTGCACACTGTATGGGATGCACAACTTGGGGTGTTGGTTTGAAACTTATATTGTAAATATTTGTATTTCTATAAGTTTTATGAATGTTTTAAAAAACTTTAAGTTTGTATAGAAATATGTAGAACTTGTATTGTAATAGTAGATGTATTTTTGGGGTGTTACAAATTGTCTATTCGATTAAAATGATGGAGTGAAAACAAAAAAAAATGAATTTAATTTAAATTTATGTGAGTAACTAGAGAGATCTCGGTTATTTTTTCATTCTATTTTTTTAATCTTTTTTTATAAGTTTATTATTTTTATTCATAATTTTAAATCTCAAGGCTTGATTTAGATTTGTTTTTATGTCTTAGAAACAATTAATTTTTTCTTCTCATTTTCTCAGTCTCTTGTTGATGAATTGGACTTTCAGTTACTGGATGAGATAGTTTGGACTTTGTTATGTGGGTTTGATTTGCTCTGAGCTACTGGATGGACTATCCTTCAACTATTGAATATGGGTTAACTCTCAACTTCTAGGTCCAGGATCACAATTAGGTGAGTGTGTGTACCTGCAAGGGGTTCCGATAATAAAGTCAAAATCAGTTCGAATTCTCAGATAAAAAACACTCTACTTATCTATTAAACATATCACTTATTTATAGTGATTGTTGTTGAACTTTAACTTGATTGAGGCTTAATTTTTAACACATTACTGTTATTAAATATATTTTTAATATTTTGAACTTATTTATTAGATTTTGATACAATATTATTTTATTTTATAATTTATTTATATTATTTTATCTTTTAACATGTTAACGGCCCTAGTTAGTACAAGATTAAACTATTTCAAATTATTAAATAAACTCTTATATTTTTTAAGATTACGGCCTTGTAGTGCTTTTTCCCATTAAAAACCCTCCACCCTAGAGCACTCAGAGATGGTTTTTACTTTTACACACCAAATTTTTTTCAAAATATTTATTATTTTCAGTTCTCTATCCATAGGCTATAAAAACCCAAACTCTAAAAAATCTCTAAGAAAGGTATATTTTCACCTAACCATCTTCCCAAAAAAAAATTTATATAGGGGAATGAGGTTTTCAATTAACTAGATAATTTTAGATATTTTGGATGTTATATATATTATTTTGAAAAAAATTATGTTCAAATACTATATTATACTGATATACAGTGCATAGTTATAGTTTATCAACTAGTATTGTAACTATAATTTTACGGGGCTTTACAATAATAATATTGTGTAAAATTTCACATAAATTATTTTATTTTGATTCACTGAAAACGTGGTTGGAAGTGGGAAACAGAGGATAGAAAGAAAAGGAAAAAATACAATGATTTTGGAAATGGTGTAAGAACAAATGTAAAAGAAAATAAATGTAAGTGTTACACCTTTTATATTTAATTGCAAAAAAGTTACAATTTTATTTTAAAAGAATAGAGTAATTAATTAAGTATTGAATGTAATCGATTGTCTATTTATTTAATCAGAAAAACTATTCGTAAAACATATAATGGATTACATCTGTATCTAATTACGTATTTCTTATATATAAAATTAAATTATTATTTGTTTTTATTTATTTTCATTTTACCTATATTTTCCTTCGATTAATTTTATTTATTTACTTTGCAAATAAAGTATAAATTAGTTATCTTTTAAAGAATTTTCTTTTGTCATTGGCATGGTCAAATAAAACACTTTAGTCAGTCAGAAAGTTAGAACTTGGGAATGACATGATTAGACCATTGCATAAATATAACTGTAGTTTGAAATTTTAAACATATTTATAAATTAATTTTCTAATTTGATTCTTATTACGTAGATTTTTGAAATTGAGTCCTTGGAGTTTCTAAAACTAACTTATTATTTTGTAATAGTTTGAAGATGTTAAAAAGGATTCTTATTATGATAGAATTGTATGAAAAATTACATTGTCTTAAATTTTCTAATAAAAAATAATACTTTGATTTCTTTAATCAATAGTTCAGCTAGTTAGTGTTTTTTTAAAATATAAAATATTTGAATTATAATTTTTTTTTACTACATTGACCTATTTATTATGTTAATAATATCTTAAAATAAATAATAATAATAATTATTCTTAATATATTAATAAATACTAAAATAAATATCTTTTTCCTTAACTTAAACATTAAAATTCATTGAAATCTCAATTCACATCGTTAAAACAATAAATGAAAAACTAAAAGTACATTATTACAATATAATTAAGTGAATAACCATAAGCATGTAAAATCCATAAGAAAATGTTTTGTACCTTTTTGTTTATAATAATAAAGATAAATTATACTAAATATATAAATAAATTTTAATGTATTTTATGAAATGTCGTTAGAATAGTTTAAAGTAATAACTTAATAATAAGAAAAGATGCAAGTTATTTATGAAATAATGAAGAAAGAAAATAAGATAATAGAAATGTGATTGTTGATTATTATGATAGTTTAAAATGTGGGAGAATCTCTGATAAACGTGGACATGGAAACCTGTTGATGACAGGTGAGTCATCTTTTTGTAAACTGTATAATTTCAAGTACCCTGGTTCATGATTTTCTCCGCCAGACTCATTAGTGAGCTCAAACCCTATATATACGCACCGTGTTCATCGATTTCCATGTACAAAAACCAGATCGAGGAAATAGCTGTAGTAGGATAGCCACTATAAAAAGAGAGAGAGAGAGAGAGAAGGGTATGTAGATTGTAGATCACTAGATTCACTAGATTGTAGTGTCACTTGGTCACCAGAGCCTAATAAAGAATAGTGCACAACAGTGAAGTGACTGGCACATAGAGAGACTTAAAAGAAGGAACGGGAACCCCACTTTTCCATCCTCACTTTCCTGTTTTTTTACCCTTTATTCACTGTACTTACACAGTACAACATTTATGTCGGTTTGTGTGAGAGTGTGTGTGTGAGATAAGGGTCTTTCTTTTGCTTTAGAGAGAGAGCAAATGAGAGAAGGAGAAACATGATGGGAAATGAAAATCTCCTTTCTTGCTAGTTCTGGTTTTTCTATCTCTGGTTTGTGTTGTGTGAGTGGAGAAAAATCCTCTCACTCTGGAAAAGGAAAAGATGATATTTGCTTCCCCTTTGTTTGTTTCATTTTTTTTGTTTTTGGAAACAGTGCTTTTACTGTTTTACCAAATTTGTGTGGATGTGAGATCTTCAATCGTTTTCCCTTCTCTAACTCTCACGAAGACATTGACTACTCTCCCTATTCTCCTCTCTCTCTCTCTCTCTCTCCTTCTGCTACTTCTTTAATACAGTTTCTCTTCCGTGATTTCTGCTTCTTCCGACCCTTTGATTTTTATTTTTCATTTTTCATTTTTCTAGCTGTTTATTTTTCCTGCTGGGATAAAGTTATATGGAACTCATTCTGTGTTCTTACTCATGTTTCATCTCACCCCTTTCTTTGTTGATTTGGTTTCTTTTCTCCTTTAGCAGCTGTGCCTGTGATACTGTTCTTTGTTCCAAGCTTTCGGTTTTTGGTTCGCTTTGTGTGAAGAACCGGAGAAGTATATTAAGTTCAAGATGCAGTTAGTTTGGTTTTGATTCATGTTGCATAAAGAAGTTGACCCTTTGATTTTTTTTGCGCCTATGAATATTACATTGCATACTCCTGTGTGATTTGATCATATACTTTAGATTTTGTTGTGTCCGATCGTGATCTTTATATGCAGTGTATTTATTAGTGTATCTGTTGTTCATCTGTTTTGAATGATATTCAAAGGGTTAGAAAAGAACACTATTCTAGTATCAAGAAGGAAAAATATTTTTGAGAATCTTAATGTATTTTTCTGAGTACTTTTGATATTTTTAGGTCCTAGGGTTAGGGTTCTTGTTTTTAACATCTTAGAAGCCAATTTCACAAAAGCTGTTATATAATTTCGATTAACTTTACATTCCTTGGCAGTCTGCATGCTAGTTAAAAATGATTAAAAAGTTTTAATACTTAATTAATCATTGTTAATTAAGCATTTGAGTGCTTGGAAGAAAATGATTCCTTCTTTCTGGAAAATGTTTAGTCTTACCCATGAATACTAATTAAAGGTTAGTCTTCAGTATTTGTCACCATATCTACATACTGTTTACAGTGTTTGTCAATATGAATTATAGGTCCTTCAATCCTTGGATTATTGTTAATGATTCCTTCTGTGCCTAGTAATGAGAGCATTGTAGTTCTGTCATTCTAGATTCATCTCTGTTTGTTGAATTTCCATTTGTTTACCTTCTTGGATATACTATGAATATGTTTACTTATTATTTTTTATTGCAGCATTTTTGCTTGGTCTTTGATTAAATTAAATGCTAGCAGATTTCACATGAATGAAATGTTATGTGAAGATTCACACACACACACATATATATATATGTATTGTCTTTTAAATTCTAGATTATCTGTGTTTTTGCAACCACTCAATAGGTATTGTCTCATTTGATGTCATTTTGTTTGATCTTTAGATCTGATGGAATATTGTTGTTGTAACATTTTTTGTTCAAAATGTTCTTATATGCAATGTACCAATTTTGGACTAAGAATAATGAAGATGTATGGTTTGAGAAATAGTTTAAGAGAGCTTCCTTCAGTCCACTCATGGATGGGTAGAGGGTTTGAATTATCTGCTGACTCATTCATTCAAACACAATAGAATTGACTTGATGGTATGCTATTGTGAATGTGTGAATGATGCAGGAGGTAAAATTCATCCTTTTCTTGTCTTTGCTTGGACTGAAGGGAGCTCCCTTTTAATATTTATGTCATTATATTATAGTAACATTTTTTTTATCATGATTTACCTTTTCTTCATCTTCTCATTATCTCTATATATACCTCTTTTTTGTTGATATTTTTTTTTATCTCTATATATAACTCTTTAGTCAAGACTTGCTCATGTTTCAGTGATTTCTTCACTTTTTCCACATACTCTTTGGCATGAAAGAATGTCCAATTTCATTTGAATGTCATCCAATGAAATCTGAAACTAAAAACTAATGGTTTATTATAGTCATTACTTGTTATGGAAATTATACTCAAAGAACTTTTGTATTTTATTTGTGTTCATTTAGCAATCTCAGTTATCGTTTACAAATTATCGTTGAAGAGTTTATTTTTTTCTTTAACTTATTCCCCCTGATTTATTTCATGCATTGGAAGAACTCATTAATCAGGAAGTTTTTTTTTTAAATAGGTAGTATAAATTAGCTGGCCAAAATCTAACAATTTAAATCTGTTGCATATAATTTTTTTTAATGAAGCTGAAATTTATTTACATTGTTCTCAAACTTTCAATCACTTTAATTATTAACATATTTACACCCTCTTTGCTTTAAAACCATAAGCTTAGTGGGTAGTAATGGTTTTGTGTTGGATTTGGGGAAATTTGTGGGATGAATTTACCTGTATGAGGGAAATAAGAAACAAGCTGTGAAGTTTTTATGTTTAGGAAGCTCTTAGAAATGCAATTTCCTTTAACATATCCTATTTTGGTTATAATTTATAGAAAATTAAATTCAGAGTAAAAAGTTGATCTTGCTAGTTTTACTAGTTTTATTGTAACTTTTAATAAACTAGAGAAAATGTTTCAATAATTTCTTTTTTTGTCTTTTGTAACTTGATTGCAAATTTGACGGTGTTGTAGATTTTTTTTTATACTGAAAGCTTTGGTATGTATTTGACCACA
Source organism: Phaseolus vulgaris (assembly GCF_051622355.1). Taxonomy (NCBI): domain Eukaryota; kingdom Viridiplantae; phylum Streptophyta; class Magnoliopsida; order Fabales; family Fabaceae; genus Phaseolus; species Phaseolus vulgaris. The sequence continues at coordinate 25,912,635 of NC_143503.1, forward strand.
TATGTAGATGGTGAAAATTGAATTAGGTTATTACCTTGTTTTTCCAGTATCATAAGAGTTATTTATTGTTTTTGTATGGTACTTACTACTTACCAATGCTATCACATGATTTGTCATGCACAAGATAAGATTCTTACAACATCTAAAGTATTGTTAGTAGTTCAGATTTTGTACATTTACATGATGTTGCCATTATCCTAAACAGTGATGTGGACCCCATATTGTCTCATAATTTTGAATGTACAATATACATGCTTGGCACATAATATAGTATATGAAAATTGATCTTCCACCAACTATGCCCTTAATTTTTAGTTTAGGTATGCATGGATTTATAGCTTCCTAAATCATTTATGCAACAAATTCTTTTCTCTGTAGCTTTACATCTTGAGATTTTTCAGTAGGTTGATGAATTTAATTTGAATGGTTTACTTTATATATATTATGTAGGAATATTCTATCTTATCAACTAAACTGATTAATTGAAGATATTGAGTTAATTAATTTAGAGGCAATAAAACCATTCTGGGAAAAATTCAAGTGGCCCATGTTATACATATTAGGTTAGAGTATCAAAATGCGAAAAAAATGAATATTTTATATTTAATATAAATATATTTTTATGGATTAATATTTTTTTTACTTTTATAACATTTAAAAATATAAAGTTCTTTAAAAAATATTATTTTTTACTTTATATTTAGTTTTCTCTTGATTAAGAAGTTAGTGTCACTGAAATTATTTTAATTCTTATGATTTTATAAAATAAATAATTCTAATATCCATTAGAGACAATGTATAGTTCTAAATGTAAGATATATTTAAAACAAATAATTAAATAATAGCTATTGGAATTGCTTTGTATATATCAAGTTCTTTTGAATTCAAATGTAAAATCGGTTTTTAAGTGATACTAATTTTTAACTATCTACATTTTATTTAATATTATTGTGTTAAGATTGTCTGCATGTTTAATATTGGTCATCGATTTTAATGATTACGACTTGAGATGATTTAGAAATTATAATTTTCATATTATAAATTAAAAATATGAATGTGAATTTGTGTATAAATGAAGAAAGTTAAAAAAATGCTATTTTGGAAAAATATATTTATATAAATAGTATAATGTTTTACAAATATCTTTAAAATATAAAATATATGTAGAAATAATTTCAATTTAAATATGGAAGTAATTTTTATAATGCATTTTATTTTGTTATTTAGGTGCAATATAAGTTATATATACTATATTTTAATTTTAGTAATATAAAGTTTTATGGTTTTAACGTCTGTGACATGTGGTCATTATTAGTTTTGACAATTTTTGATGTCATATTTTTTGTGTTCAGCTATCACTTAACAGTGACACTAATTATAGTAAATTAATTTTTCTATTCCAAGAATTAAAGTGAAAAATGAAAAAGTATTTCAGTGTCAAATCACATCAGTAAATTAGAAAGATGTAAGTAGAATATTCAAAAAAAAATTATCAACATACCCCTCTTAATCTTTTTTATTTTCTCCTATTCACTTTTTTATTTTTATTATTTATTAGTCATCTCATTTTTACTGATTGATATTGATTTTGGTTGGCTAGCTGGCTCTAAACTCTGTCACAGATGCCTCACAAATATACTACCTATCTACATTGATTGCAGGGTAGTGTGTGTCTGGTGTGTGTATATGTATGTTATATATGTATATATGTGTATCACTTTATTTCAAAACACCAACAAAAGCCAACTTTGGTCTCTTTTAGAACCCAAAGGTTTGGCTCTTAGTTGGAACTCAAAGACCACCAATGCATAGAATAGGGTCAAGTTAGCCTGTGATTGTAACACATTTTACTGTGATGTGTCAATTTCAGGTACTGTTGTTGCAGAACAATCATCATGAAAGGTGCACTATGAGATTGAGAAGCAACCTGGACTCATTGGATACTAAATGATAATAAAATGAGAAGAAAACATACATACATAGCATGATGCATTGTCATACTCTTTCAATTTCCTTTTATGAAAAGAAAAGAGAATTCTTTGTTGCATATATAAATGGTTACTGATGAACCTTCCAGTGTTGCAGTGTCTGAAATTAAATATTACAAACTCTGTCTTCTTGTCCATCAGTCTGAACTTGGGTCTAGGAAGTTGGAACTTGGAGCTACACAGTTCTTCTACTATTATGTTGAAATTTATAAATATTTGAATCAATATGGAGTTTACCCTAAACTAATGATCATTTTTCTTATATTCTTTACCATGGAATTCATTTTTTTTAAAGAGAATAACAGATAAAAAAGAGTTAAGAGTTTGTATATTTGAGTATTTAAATTGTTTTAGAACTGGTGGGATATCTATTCTCAAACAGAGAACATGTTCTTTAGGGTGTCATTTTTTGACAATTTAAATATGATATTTTTGGGGTTCTAAAAGGTTTTGGCAAAAGTACTTTTTCTTGAGTTCCAACTCTTGAGGCAATAGTTCCAATATGGAATAATATTATTTAAGTAGGTTTGCATGTGTTTAACTGAACTAGCTTAAAAATTAAGTGAGTTTCTTTAGGAGTTCGAGGTGCAAGTACGCATGAACTGGATATTTTACATTTCTTTACTATTTAATGACTTAATGCTGGATGTTTCAGGAGATGGACAGTGTATGTTGTTTGGTTCTTAGTGTTAATTACAAAAAAATTCTCTCCTAAATCTGAAGAGGAATTTTGCCCTAACTCTCTTCTTGGTCTCGATTGTTTGTTTAACGTTGATGTCATTCTAGTGCAGGACCACTACTTTTGGTATGTTTGGTCAGCACTGATTTGGGTTCCACTAAATTCACAGTATAAAATTTGAAACATAACACTTTATTGTTTGTTCTTTTTAGTTTCTTTTACACAAATCTATTTGTTTTATTTTGTCTATTTTATTACTACTGGGTGAAATTCATTGAGTATTTGAACGATTTATTTAACTAAAAGATGTGTGTACCATTGTATGCTAATGGGTGAATTGTTGTTACACTATTACTAGATTAATATAAAAAAATGTATATATGTACAACCTCTAATATTATATCTTGTACTTTTTAGTTTCCTACATTTTATTTATCAGTGAAGTTTTTTTAAATTTTTTTTACACAAGATAAAATTGTATTGTTGAATTCAGGTTACTGTGTTTCTACTCATCTGCATGTTGGATACTGCAATTCTTACTCTAAGTTATTCCTTTTTGGGTTGCTCATCCATTTCTCTAGCAATGTTTGTTTTAATCACTAGAATAATTATTTATTAATAGTTAATGTAATGATTAAATATTTTATCTGTAGATTGAATCTAATAAAATTATTAAATAAAAATTAATTAAAATATAAATATAAATTAATTAGTATATTAATTAAATTAAACAATAATTTAGAAACTTAAAAAATTTATTGATATTTATTTTAATTTTATAAATAATTTTTAATTGATATCTAATTAATTACGAAATTTTTCTATCAATTATTTAAATTTTAAAATTATTCACTTACCAATTAAAAAAATATTTAAATAATAGAAATTAATTTATATATCAATAATTTTTTTTTAATTTTAAAAAATAATATTTAATTTAGTTAAGTAATTAATTATTATTTTTATAATAATTTTTTTGTAGTTACAAGAATTTTACATTTATTTAAACTATTTATCTCAATGCATCTTGTATAATGCAAACCCTCTTCTTCTGAGTTCTCACATATCTTCCCTACAATGGTGGTCCAATGTGAATTTGAATGTTAGTGTAGTAAGTGAGGTTAAAGGATGTTCACATGAGTGCATGCATGCATACAATAATTTTGATGGTGAAACCATTTTATCTTGTTCTAATGCAAGTGGGGTGTGCAGAGAGACCCACCCAGGTAGGCAAGCTCCATGAGTTATGGCTGAAGGATTCTGCATTTCAAACTAAGGACAAAATAAATATAGATATGAAGAAAAAGATAGGGAAAAGGAATCCATAAAGACGACACCTGCATGTGCTTCCCATGGTATAGGGCTTCAAATTGAGCATAAAAGGTTTATTGGCAGGCCAATAGCATGCTCCATAACATGTGGTGAAATTGTATGGATTTAGAAAATGACACATCACTTAACACTCTTCCATCTTTCTCTGTAGGGGCTGGCTAACTCAAGAACAATTTTCTAAATTTTTTACTTGTTTGAACATAACTAGTCAACCTCAAGACAGTACTAGATTTTGAATGTCATTGTTCTTCAACCATTTTGTTACCAAAAATAAATAATTTTTTTGTGATATTTATGTTAGATTTATTACAAAACACTTCAAAGTTTGTGGCAACCAATTTTCTGAAGAATTTTGTAATGATGTATA